>NW_007726649.1:151367-222943 GCF_000696425.1 Galeopterus variegatus | reverse complement strand
GGTCTTGCACCCGCACCACGCTCAGCCAGTGAGCGGGAACCGGTCTCCGCATGGGATCCGAACCCTCGGCAGGAGCGCCGCCGCGCTCCCAAGCGGCACACTCTCCAGTGTGCCACCGGGCCGGCCCAGAACCAAACTTAATGTCCATTGATGGATGATTGGATAAGGAAACTGTGGTATATATACACTATGGCATACTACTCTGCCATTAAAAAAAAGAAGGAAATACTCCCATTTGCAACAACATGGATGAACCTGGAGAAACTTATGTTTAGCGAAATAAGCAAAGCACAGAAGGATAAATACCACATGTGCTCACTCATATGTGGGAGCTAAGAGAGAAAGGATAGAAGGAAAGAAAGATCACAGTAGTGCTGTGGTCTTACAGAGGGATGGAACATTCCTAGGGCTACAAAGTGGAGTGGGGGGGGGAGAGACGAAGGGGAGGGAGGTTGGGTGATAAATGGGTGTTGACATGGGGTACAAAAGTAATTTCTGGTAATGGGTATGCCCCCAGTGTGAATCCGGCCCTCACATCATGGGCAGGAGGGGTGACAATTAGCCTTGTATCTCATGAATATTCTTAATAAGTAAAAAAACAAAACAAAACAAAACAAAAAAATCCCACAAACAAACAAAATGATGTATAGGGCTTGTGGTTAGCTCAGTTGGTTACAGTGTGGTTTTGATAACACCAAGGCCAAGGGCTTGGATCGCCATACCATCCAGCCACCAAAAGGAAAATAAAAATAAGGCTATTAATTAAAAAAACAAAAACAAAAACAAAAACAAACCTGAACAGAGCCTAAGAGACTTATGGGACACCATGAAGCAGACCAACATTCATATTATGGGTGTTTTGGAAGAAGAGAGAGAAAGGGCCAGAAAAAATATTTGAAGAAATTATGGCCAAAAGCTTTCCAAATTTGGTTAATGATACAAACCTTCAAATCCCAGAAGCTCGATGAACTCCAAGTTGGATAAACTCAAAAAGACACACACTGAAACATTCTAATCAAAAAAGAGAGAATCTTGAAAGCAGCAAGCATGAAAGACACAACTCATTACATACAAGAAATCCTCAGTAAGCTTAAAGGCCAATTTTTCATCAGAAAACATAGAGGCTAGAAGACAGTAGAATGACATATTTAAAGTGATGAAAGAAAAACTGTTAACTGAGAATTGTATATCCAACAAAATTGTCCTATAAAACAAGAGAGAAATTAAGATATAGTCAGATAAGCGAAAGCTGAGGGAGTTAATTACCCCTAACTTGTCCTACAAGAAATGCTAAAGGGAGTCTTTCAGGTTGAAATAAAAAGGCACTAGACAATAATTCAAAGCCTTATAAAATAATGATCTCCAGTAAAGGTAAATGCATGGGCAAATATATAAAAAAGTGTTATTTTTATTTTCATTTGCTACTCCACATTTTATTTTTGACTAGACTTAACAGACACATGTATAAAAAATAATCATAGATCTGTTATTGAGCACACAATGTATAAAGATACAATAAAAATGGTAACAACATAAAAGGGGAGAATATAGATATAGATGCATAGTTATATGCTTTTGAATTTAATGTGGTATCAATTTATAATGGATTACTTTAAATTTGGGGTGTTAAATTTAGTCACCATGGTAACCACAAAAAACAAGTGAGAAGAAAATAGAAGTGGTTCACTAAAACAAACAAACAAAGACAGTAATGAAAAAAATGAGGGACAAAAAATGTATAAGACACACAGAAAACAAGTACCAATATGCAGAAGTAATAATTCATTAGGAATAATTATTTCAAATGTAAATTCATTGAACTCTTCTATCAAAAAGCAAAGACTGACAGAATGGATAACTAAACATGACCCATTCATATGCTGTCTACAAGTGATTCACTTTAGATATGAAGACACAAATAAGTTGAAAGTGAAAGAGTGGAAAAAGATGTTCTATGCACATAGTAAGCAAAAGAGAGCAGAGGTGTCTATACTAATATATCAGGCAAAAAAGACTTCAAGTCAAAACCTGTTCTAATAAAGAAGGACGTTATATATTCATAAAAGGGTCAAGTTACCAAAAAGATGTAATTAAACATCTAGGCACCAAACAACAGAGACCCAAAATATTTGAAGTAAATATTGATAGAATTAAAGGAAGACAAATACTTCTACAGTAATGGTTGGAGACTTCATATACCTTTTTCAAAAATGTACAAAATATCTAGACAGAAGATAAATAAGGAAATAGAGGATTTGAGCAACACAATAAACCTACTATACCTAACAGACATATAGAGAACATTCCACCCAACAGCAGCAGAATATACATTCTTCTCAAATGCACATGAAACATTCTCCAGGTTAGATCATATGTTAGGCCACAAAAGAAGCTCCAATAAATTTTAAAAGGTTAAATCATGGAAAGTATTTTTTCTAACAAAGTAATATAACGCTACAAATTAAAATAGAAGGAAAACTGGAAAATCCACAAATATGTGGAAATTATGCAATATACTACTAAACAACCAATAGGTCAAAGAAGAAATTACAAGGAAAATTATAAAATATTTAAGACTAAGAAAAACAAAAACAAACATTAAAACTTGTAGGATGTAGTGAAAGTGCTGTGAGGGAAATTTATAACTGTAAATGCCTACATTAAAAAAGAAGAAACATAATCAATGGCCTAGCTTTATCCCTTGAGGAATTAGAAAAGGAAGAGCAAACCAAACCCAAAACTAGTAGAAAGAAGGAAATAAAGATTAGAGCAGAGATAAATAAAATAGAGAGTAGACAAATAATAGAGAGAATTAGTTCTTTGAAAGGATTGTCAAAATTGACAAACTTTTAGCTAAATTGATGAAGAAAAAAAGAAAGAAGACACTAATACTTAAAATTAGAAATGGAAGTGGGGCTACTACTGCAAATTTTACAAAAGTGAAAAGGAATTATAGGTGAATACTAAGAAGAACTGCACACCAACAAATTGGATAACCTAGATGAAATGAACAAATTCTTCGAAACATACGAATTAATGAAATTAACTCAAGATGAAATAGCAAATCTCAGTAGACCTATAAGAAGAGATTGAATCAATGATCAGAAACCTCCCAACAAGGAAAAGTCCAGAACCAGATGGATTCCCTGGTAAATTCTATCAAACATATAAAGAAGATTTAACATCAATTCTTCTCAAAGTCTTTCAAAAAATAGGAGAAAAGGGAATACATCCCATCTCATTGTGTGAGGCTGGCATTACCCTGATACCAAAGTCAGACAAAGACATCACAAAAAAATGCAGGCCAATATCCCTTATGAATATTGAAGCAAAAATCTTCAAAAAATACTACCAAGCTGAATCCAACAGCATTTTTAAAGGAAGCAAATCTTATTAAGAAATGTGCAAAGAACTTGAATAGACATTTCTCCAAAAAAGATACACAAATGGCCACCAAGCACATGAAACAATGCTCAACATCCCTATTTATTAGGGTAACACAAATCAAAACAACAATGAAGTACCATTTCTCACTTACTAGGATAACTTTAAGGAGTAAACTACCCACCCCGCAAGAAAAGAAAAACATAAAATAACAAGTGTTGACAAGGATGTGGTGAAATTAGAACACTTATACATTGCTGGTGGGAATATAAAATGGTGCAGCCACTCTGGAACCAGGTTAGTGGTTTCTCAAAAAGCTGAACATGGAATTACCATACAACTCAGCAATTTTACTCTGAGATATATACTCCAAAGAATGGAAAGCAGGGATTCAAAGAGATATTTACACACAAATATTTATACGTGATATTATTCGTAATAGTTAAAAGGTGGAAACAACCCAAGTATTCTTCAACCCATGACCAGATAAACAAAATTTGGTATATGCATACAGTGGAATATTATTCAGCCATAAAAAGAAATAGTGTTCTGATATATGCTGCAACATGGATGAGCCTTTAAAACATTATACTAAGTTAAATAAGCCAGATACAAAAGGACAAATATTGTATTATTTTACTTATAAAAATATATAGAATAGATAAATTTATAGAGACAGAAAATATATTAAATGTTACTGGAGTCTAGGGGAGGGGATAAAGGGTAGTTATTGCTTATAGTATAGAGTTTCTGTTTGTGGGGAAGCAAAAGCTTTGGAAACAGTGGTAATGTTTGTACAATAGTGTGAATGTAATTAATGCCACTGAATTGTACCATTAAAATGGTTAAAATAGCATAGTTTATCACAATAAAAAATAAAGATTCCAAATATTTTAAAAAATTACACTGCTTTGCTAAAGAAAGGAATAACATTGGCAGAAAAGGCAGATGTATTTATTGTTTTGCTTCCTTTTTTTAATGGACTTTATTTACAGGTAGACCATATTCTTATAGGCAATTAAAATGTGCTTAGTTGTCTCTTAAAAACGATATCAGATTTTTATTATTTTATAATAAACTGAGTAAAATGGATTGATAAATTGTCATATATCAACTTGATATTTAATAGCCATGAAAATGATAACTGCCAGGAGTTGTTCCAGCAGGAAAAACAGGGGAACATCAACGGAAGAAATCTCCCAACTGTGCTGTCGTCGTTGTATCATCTTGGTTTGCTGTCTCACTCAGGGCCTAAGCGCTTTCCTTTTACTTTTCCAATTAGTTCTCTTTCCCATTTTCCATGAAAGTTACTTGAATCAATATTTATGCTGTTTTAATCTGCTTTCCTCATGCTTTATTTTCAGCAGATAATATTTTTCAGAATAATTTACTTCAACTTACTCTATTCTATCTGCAGACTTCCTACAATAGCAACTTTGCTGAAGTGCTTGTCTTTCTCTTGCTCTAGGCTGGCCTTCCAGCCCCATCCTGCACTGGAGACCAGCCCCTCCATCCTCTTTTGAGACCTGGCCTCATTGACTTTTTCTATGTTCTTTTCTATATTTATATATATATATTTCTTTTCTGTACTCCCAATTTCTCCCATTCCTCTGTCTCCTACATCCCTTTATGTCAGGTCCGCCACCGGCCAACCCTAACAGCCCTAGCCTCATTCCTTTTGGTGGGCAAGCGAATGGCCCGGATTCCTCTTTACCTCTGGTCCCCGTTAGGAGGAGACGGGGGAAGAGAGCCGTGAAGAGAGGTGAGCACAGCCGCTGGCCCCAACCACCCCTTTAAAGGACACTCAGATGCTGCGGGGGTTCTGTCGAGCAGTTCTTTTTATTATCACACAAGCACCAGCTTTTAAAGGCAAATGGGGAAGGGAGGTTTTTACATCCTCCAATCAGCTTAAAGGTTACAAGAGCATGCATCCTGTCTCAATGCCTAGCTATTGCAATCACGCAGTGTTCACGAGCATGGAAGCGCATATTTGGCCAATAAGGGCTAAGGCAAGGTTCCCGCAGACACTCCCACCCTACTTCCTCCCGGCGCCGTCTTAGGCTGCCACATTAATACACCGTTGTGGGCCCATAATGGCGCCACTTATAATGTCACTAAAGGTGGTGTTAGTTTTTAAGGCCCGACACCTTTACTTACTACCCTCTACAACTCTTGCACACTTTCTTTTTTTTAATCACCAAATTTTTTGAAAGGGTAGTCTGCATTCACCATCTTTACTTAGACCTATTCTTGAATTCATTCATTCCCTTGTGAAAAGTGGAGAACATATTTCTTTAGAGATGGCTCCAGAATTTCTATAAGATAGAGAAAAGTGTCTTTCTTTGAAAGGAAATAAAAAACTTTGTTAAGAGCTGGAGTAGAAGGTAAGACTCTTAGAATTCCATAAAGCTGATGCCAGTCAAGGCTACAGAGACAAGAATTGAGTTGCTCAGTCTGAATCTAGGAGAAAAACGTTTTTGCTGCTCCAGACAAGAAGGAAGAGGGTTTAGGTGAGAAAAGAGGAAAAAGAACAGTCTCGGAAGAATAAGGGTCTGTGTACTGAGAGAAGAGGGGTATGGGCATTAGACCAGGGAAAGAGTTGTAGTACCAAGGGGTCCAAACTTTTGAGAATAGGAATATTCTAGGAGAGTCTTATTAAAATGTAAGTGTACCAAAAATACTGATTTTGATCCTCTCAATGATTTTCACTTGGAGAAAAAAAACCTCCGTAGTTTCATGAAATGACATCTTGATAGGACATGACTTTAGAGATTCACTAATCTGTTTTTTTGTCTTTTTATGAAAGTAATTTTTCAAAATTTTAATATTTTTTCATTGTACATGTTTATGGGTACAGTTTGTTGTTTCAATACATGCATACATTGTATAATGGTCTAATTAGAATAGTTAGCATGTCTGTCACCTAAACATTTATTATTTCTTTTGGGTTATAATATTCAAGATCCTCTTTTCTGGTTGTGTTAAAATATACAATACAGTATTATTAGCTTATTGTTACCCTAGGGCACCAGAACTTATTCTTTCTATCTAACTGTAACTTTGTAACTTTGTACCAGTCCACTGACTTTTCCCTGGTCTTCCCTCGCCCTTCCCTTTCTCTCCCTCTGGCAACCACTATTCTACTCCCTATTTCTCTTTTTAATTTATTTTTCTTAATTGACCCATGATAATTATATATATTTGTAGAATACAATATGATATTTAGGTACATTTATACTGTGTACAATGATCATATCAGGATGCTTAGTGTATCCATCACCTCAAACATTTTTCACTTCTTTCTGTTAGGAGCATTCAACAGTATCTTGACTAGCTATTCAAAGATACACAGTACTTTGTTGTAAGCTATATTCTCCCTATAGTACTATAGAACCCCAGATCCCATTCTTCCTATCTCTCTAAGATTTTGTATTCATTAACACTTCTCCCCATCTCCCCCTTCCCTTTCCTCCCTCCCTACCAGTCTCTTAGTAACCACTATTCTATTCTCTACTTCTATGAAATCAACTTTTTTAGCTTCCACATATGAGTGAGAACATGTGGTATTTTTCTCTGTCTGTCTAGCTTATTTCACTTAACATAATATTCTCAAAGCTCATCCATATTGCTGCAAATGGCAGAATTTTATTCTTTTCATAGCTGAGTAGTATTTCATTGTGTATATATACCACATTTGCTTTATCCAATCATCTGTGGCAGGACATTTAGGTTGGTTCCAATTCTTAGCTATTGTGAGTAAAGCTGTGATAAACATGGAAGTGCAGGTATCTCTTTGAGTTATTGATTTTCATTCATTTGGATATATACCCAGTAGTGGGATTGCTGTATTGTATGGTAATTCTATCTGAAGTTGTTTGAGAAATCTCCATACTATTTTCCATAGTGGATATACAAATTTACATTCCTACCAACAAGGTATAAGAGTTTCCCTTTCTTCAGATCCTCTTTATGACATTTGTTATTTTCTTTCCTTGATAATTTGTTGCTTTGACTCCCAAGGATTTGTCACCCTTTTTCCCCTGGGTCATGGAGCTGCCAAAGATCACTCAAAGCCCATCTCTTCTGAGCAGTGAGAAGCCCTGAAAAGGGGTTAATCTCCCAGAACCCTCAAGAGCAAGGCATTCCTTCCATTTGGGAAATTAACCATGAATTGGGGTTCTCTTCTCACATTTATTCTCCAGACCAGGAAGTTACAGGAAGAGAACATAGGTGGGGTTTTTACTAAGTATAGTTTAACAAGTTTAACAATAGAAGCTGGTAACATTCAGTAAGACAAGCAAGGTGACCTTCTATAATGCAATTTTCAACAAAAGCTTGATTTTAGCAAACATTCTCTTCTTACAGCAATTTCCCAGTATCTTTACATATCAATCAGCAAACTGTCTGCCTTTGAGCCACAACCTTGCTGTGTTACAATTCTTTATCTTACAACAGAGACTATATAGCCTGGGGAAAATTTCCTATCCTTTGCAAGGTCAATATTTGAAACTTCAAGGCTTTGGAAAACCAGGCCCTGTGAAGTACATTTGTTTTATGCATACTTCACAATAATTGCCATTCTAACTGTGGTGGGATGATATCTCTTGGTGGTTTTGATCTGCATTTCTCTGGTGATTAGTGATGTTGAGCCTGTTGTCCATTTGTATGTCTTCTTTTGAAAAATGTCTATTCAGTTCATTTGACCATTTTTTTTTTTTTTTTTACTGACTGGTAACAGGATCGCAACCCTCGGTGTTGCGCCTGTACCCGGGACCAGCAACGGGATCGCAACCCTCGGTGTTGCGCCCGCACCGCGCTCAGCCAGTGAGCGGGAACCGGTCTCCGCATGGGATCCGAACCCTCAGCGGGAGCGCCGCCGCTCTCCCAAGCGGCGCACTCTCCAGTGCGCCACCGGGCTGGCCCCCTTTGCCCATTTTTTAATTGGATTATTTGGTTTTTTACTATTGAGTTTGAGTTCTTTGTGTATTCTGGATATTAATATCTTGTCAGATGCATAGTTTGCAAATGTTTTCTCTCATTCTGTAGGTTGTCTTTTTGCTCTGTTGATGGTTTCCTTTGCTATGAAGAAACTTTTTAGTTTGATATAATCCCATTTGTTAGTTTTTGTTTTTGTTCTCTGTGATTCTGAAGTATTATTCATAAAGTGGTTGCCCAGACCTATGTCCTGGAGTGTTTCACCTATGTTTTCTTGTAGAAGTTTTATAGTTTTGGGTCTTATGTTTAAGTCTTTAATCCATTTTGAGTTGATTTTGGTATATGGTGACAGATAGTAGTCTAGTTTCATTCTTCTGCATATGGATCTCCTATTTTCCCAGCACCATTTATTGAAGGGACTGTCCTTTTCCCAATGTATGTTCTTGGTTCCTTTGTCAGAAATCAGTTGGCTGTAGGTAGGTGGATTTATTTCTGAATTCTCTATTCAGTTCCATTGGTCTATGTGTCTATTTTTGTGCCAATCCCCATGCTGTTTTGATTATTATGACTTTGTAATATACTTTGAAGTCAGGGAGTGTGACAACGCCTGCTTTGTTCTTTTTGCTCATAGTTGCTTTGGTTACTTGATGTGTCTCATTGTTCCATATTAATTTTTGAATTGTTTTTCTATTTCTATAAAGTATGTCATTGGTAGATTTATGGGAATTACATTGAATATGTAGATCGCTTTGGATAGTATGGTCATTTTGATGATGTTGATTCCTCCAATCCATGAGCATGGTATGTCGTGGTGTGTCTTTCCATGTGTGTGTGTGTGTGTGTGATCTTTAATTTCTTTAATCAGTGTTTTATAGTTTTCATTATAGAGATCTTTCACCTCCTGGGTTAAATTTATTCCTAGGTGTTTTATTTTATTATTTTGTTGCTGTTGTAAATAGAATTGCTTTTTCTTTTTTCCTAAAAGATGGCTGGTAAGGGGATCTTAACCTTTGACTTGGTGTTGTCAGCACCATGCTCTCCCAAGTGAGCTAACTGGCCATCCCTATATAGGGATCTAAACCCTTGGCCTTGGTGTTATCAGCACCACACTCTCCTAAGTGAGCCATGGACCAGCCCTGGGATTGCTTTCTTGATTTCTTTTTCCTGCTAGTTTGTTGTTGGTAATAGAAATGCAACTGATTTTTGTATGTTGTATCCTGCAACTTGACTGAATTTGTTTACCAGTTCTACGACTTTTTTGGTAGAGTCTTTAGGTTTCTCTCTATATAAAATCATGCCATCTGCAAACAGGGACATCTTGACTTTCTCCTTTCCAATTCGTATGCCCTTTATTTCTTCCTCTTGTGTGATTGCTCTGGCTAGTACTTAAAGTACTATGTTTAATAGAAGTGGTGAGAGTGTACATCCTTGTCTTGTTCTGGTCTGATGTTAGCTGTGGGTTTGGCATATATAGCCCTTATTGTATTAAGATACTTTCCTTCTATACCTAATTTGTTGAGAGCTTTGACCATTAAAGAATGTTGAATTTTACCAAATGCATTTTCTGCATCTATTGAGGTGATCATATGTTTTTTCTTTCATTCTGTTGATGTGGTATATCACGTTTATTGATTTGCATATGTCAAACCATCCTTGCAAGGATGTTGATTTTCTGTCTTGATAATCTGTCCAATGCTGAGAGTGGGTGTTAAGATCCCCAAGTATTATTGAGTTGCTTTATATGTCTGGATGCTTTGGTGTTGCATAAATATTAGGTGCATAAATATTTATAGTTGCTATAATCCTCTTGATGTGATCCCTTTATCATGATATAGTGCCCCTTTTTGTCTCTTAGTACAGATTTTGATTTAAAGTCTGTTTTATCTAAGTATAGCTGCTTCTGCTCACTCTTTTCTCATTGCATGGAATATCTTTTCCCATCCCTTCACTTTCAGTCTGTGTGCGTTGTTGTGGGTAATGTATGTTTCTTATAGGCAGTATATGGATGGGTCATGTTTTTTTTTTTTTTTATTCATTCGGCCAGTATGTGTTTTCCAATTGAAGCATTTAATGCATTTACATTCAAGGGTATTATTAACATGTGAGGTCTTATGCCTGTCATTTTGTTGGTTGTTTTCCAGTTTTTTTGTGTATCCTTTTCTCCTTTCTGTCTGTCTTAATGTTTATCCTTGTGGTTTGGTGGTTTTCTGTATTGATAAGGTTTGATTATTTTCTCTTTCTAAATTGTGCATCTACTCTACCAGTAAATTTTACATTGTCAGGAAATTTCCTGGTGGTTGTTATTCTTCTCTTCTAGATGTAAGACTCCCCTAAGCATTTGTTGTAAGGCCAATCTGGTGATGACGATTTTCTTTAATTTTTGCTTGTATGAGAAAGACTTTATTTCTTCTTCACTTCTGAAGGATAGCTTTGCTGCATATGGTATTCTTGGCTGGCATTTTTTTCTTTCAGTACTTTGAATATATCATCCCATTGTCTCCTGGCCTGTAGGGTTTCTGCTGAGTAGTCTGCTGTTAGTCTAATGGGGATTCCCTTATAAGTGACTTCACATTTTTCCCTTGCTGTTTTTAGAATTCTTTGTCTTTAACTTTGGGTAGTTTGACTAGTAGGTGTCTTAGAGATGACATATTTGGGTTGAATCTATCTGGGGACCTTTGAGCTTCCTGGATTTGGATGTTCCCATCTTTCCCAAGACTATAGAAGTTTTCAGCTATTTTCTTTAAATATTTTTTTTTCTTTTCCTGGAATGCTGATAATTTGAATATTTATTTGCTTAATAGAACCCCATAGATCTGATAAGCTTTGCTTATTCTTTTTTGTACTCCTGTGTTATTTCAGAACTGCTGTTTTCAAGATCAGAAATTCTTCCCTCCCCTTGATCTAGTCTGTTATTGAGACTTTCAGATGTAATTTTTATTTCATGCAATAAATTATTCAATTCCAAAATTTCTGCTTGATTGTTTTTAGTGATATCTATCTCTGCTGAATTCCTCATTCAGATCATGGATTGTGTTTTAATTTAATTGAACTATTTGTCTGTATTGTCTTGTATCCCAGTGAATTTCCTTAAGATCATTAATTTGAATTCCTTTTCCAGGAGGTCAGCAATTTCTGATTCTTTGGGATCAGTTACTGGAGCATTATTTTGCCTTTTTTTGGTCATGTCATGTTACCTTGTTTTTTCATGTTTCTTATTTCCCTTGTTGATATCTGTTCATCTGGTGAAGCAGTCACCTTTTTGAGTTTTATAGAGTTGCTTGCATGGACAAAGACCTTCACCTGTTAATGTGTCCTAGGGTTTCAGTTGGTTAGAGTGCAATGGCTTTGTTCTGGATAGATGCAGTAGTATAGACTCTGTATTGTTTCTTCAGCTGAAATCCACTTTCGCTATGTCTTTCAGTGACTCAGTGACTTATGCTTTGGAGGTTTCTGATGGCAATGGCACAGCTTTTCCAGAGAACTATTGCTGGGTTGGTTTACAGGCTGGGGTGTGTACATGCACCCTGTGGTCAGTTGTCTCAGGAGCTGACTCACTAGGGATATCATTGCCGGATTGATTCTCAGGCTGAGTTGTGTGTGTATGGCATGTCATAATCTCTGGGACTGATTTGCCAGTGGCTGCATCAGCATGCTGCTTGTCTGACCGGGTTGGGCCCACTGGGGCACAGTAGCCAAGCTGTTTCTTATTCAGATACATGTGCGTGTGATGGCTCAAAGACTTGGGGGTGGATCTTCCAGTGGAGTGACAGCTGAACTGTTTCTCTGAGCCAGGGATGTGGGTGTGCTTTGGCTTGACTAGCTGAGTGCAGATCTGCCAGTGGCACATCTGCTGTGCCAGTTCTTGGGGCCTGATGTGAGGTCATACTTCCCTCCGTAGTACAGGATCTGAATTGCCAAGGGTGGAGCTGCTGAACTGCTTCTCAGGAAGTGGGTGAGACTACTAGGCAGTACTGTAGTGTGAAGGCCCATCCAGCTGCTTTTGGGTGGTAGGCAGGGCATCTAAGCTTTCCCACAGTAAAATGACCTTTCCATCTGCTTTTGGGTGGTAGGGGGAACAGCTAGGCATGCCTGCAGTGAAGTGACCCATCTAGCTGCTTCTGGGTGGTAGGCAGGGCCACTAGGCAAGCCAGCAGTGATGAGGCCAGTGCAACCACTTCTGGGACTGTTGGCAAGGCTGCTAGGCAGGACTGTTCAGGACAGAATCGCCTGGCTGCTTCTCCTGTAGAAGCAGATGCACTTTATTTCCAGCAGGCATATTTGTTAGGGTAGAGACCCATGAGCTGTTTTTCTAGGTTGGGGGCTCAGGCACACACAATTCAGCCAGCTGGTGAAACTTGGGGGTAGGGGAAGAAACAGGGAGTGGTCTGCCTGAGGAGGGTCTTTGTGTCTGATTTCTAGCCAGGAATGTGGGAGTGCATCAGTTCAACAGGACTAGAGTTGGCTTTCCAGGCTGCAGAACTAGAGTTACAGCCACTGTGAGCTCAGGTTTCAAGCTGTGGCAATCAGGGCTTTATAGCCTCTCATTTCCGTGTGCTAGGACAAGGGCAGAGCCTTAAGACTGGGGAAGCATGGTGGCTTCTGGCCCCAGGGCAGGTTGCACTCCCAGCAATGGTTCTGGTTTCAAGATGTTGCTGTCCTGCATAGGCTTGGGTCATGAGGGTGGGGAGTGCACAGTTTGTGCTACTGTTCTACAGTGATGCAGTGCGTATTCTAGGATGCTCCCAACACTTGACTCTGGGCTTGTGCTGCCAAAGGATCTGCAGGTCTCTGTGGTGAGATGGGGGTTGGTGTGGGTCTTCTACCTACCTTTATGCCACAACGGAAAATTCTTTCTGTGCCAATCCTGATGTTGGAGATGTTAGAGATTCATTAATCTTAACAGCACTCTTTAGGGAATAAACATGGGGTGCTTTATTACTTTTTAAAATATTACTTTTATATCTTTACATATAGTTTAAGTGTACAATGTATAATATGCAATATAATATTCTTAATTCTTAATAAATTCTTAATTTAGTTTTTCCAGGAAATCAAATATTTCATAAACACTAGTCAATTAATCTCAACAAATACTGTTCTCTCCAATATTAGATCTAGTCTGGACTACTATTCAGGGTAAAGTCTCGAGAAACAGGAGCTTTTGCTCTCTGTTTTTCTGAACACAGCATAATTAGTTTTAGTGCTATTTAGTGCTATTTAGCCAATAGGAATCTCAAAAAGGAACAGAGATAGAATCTGAAGGAAAACAGGTAAAGAAGATGAAGATGTACTGCTGCTCTCCTCTCATGGGCCCAGAGAGACTTGTCTAGACTGTAGGATGAGAACCACCATAATTTGGACAAACTGTTGACTCTAAGACAGAATACGTTTTATGCAGAAGACTCTGGGTCCTGTCCCCATCAGTGGTTGTCTCTCTTAACTCAAATCATAAAATTTTTTATGGTTTAGTGTGTTTAGTGAAAAGATCTTGGACTTTGGAGTAAGACTGATAAGTTTGAATTCCAGCTCTAATAAAAATAACAATGACTAACATTGTTAATTAAAGTGGACAAGCTCTAAGAAGGAAGTAAGGACTCTGAATCTATGACTTCTTATGTAATTCCTTCTGTGCTAAGCACTTAACCTACTGATTTATTTTAATCCTCATAACCAACCCTCTAAGGTAGGTGTTATCAACCCTATTCAACTGACAAAGAAACCTAGTCTCAGATATTAAGCATTTGTAAGTAGTCCAACAGGGGACTTCAACCCAGTTGTTGTTGCTGTTGTTTTTAACTGCTTTATTGAGATATAATTGACATTCAGTAACTATACATATGTAGGGTGTATAATTTGATATTTAGACATGTGTATACATCCTTGAAACTAGTACCACAGTCAAGGTAGAGAACATAGCTATCACCCTGAAAAGTTTCCTCCTGTCACTCCCTACCCCACCCCATCCTAAGCAACCACTGATCTGCTTTCTGTCATTACAGATTAATTTGCATTTCCTAGAGTTATATAAGTGGAATCATATAATATGTGCTTTTTTTATATCTGACTTTTTTCACTAGCATAATTACTTTGAAGTTAAAACATATTGTTACATTTATCAATAATTTATTCCCTTTTATTGTTTAGTAGTGCTTCATTATAAGGATATACTACACTATTTTTGTTCATTCAAATAATGAAGGACATTTAACCCAATTGGTCCTGGTCCTAAACTCATGCTACACTCTCTCCCCAGCTCCATCTCTTACTGTGTGGTTTTGGGAAACCTAATTATTCTCTCTGAGTCTTACTTTTTCTTATCATAAAATAGCAAAAAAAGTCCCCCCCCCTTCTCCTGCACCCACATGGTTGTTATCAGCAAAGGAGATAACGTGTAAAAGCACCTAGTACCATGTAGGTATATAGCAGGAGTTTATAATTCATTTATTTTTTTTCCCCAGAAGGGAAACATCCACAGGAAGGAAATGAGAAAAGATGAAGCAGTACATGCCTTTCTGGAGTCTGTCTTTCTACACTGAAAGTTTCCTGCATTGAGACTTCGTTCTTCAAGCTTTCTCACTTTAATTTCCCCTACTTCTATTTCATCTGCACACCATGAATATGCTATTCCTCTTTTCTTTCTAATCCAATTACAGACACACATTTTTTTCTTATTCCTTTAGTATGGCTATAATAGAGTGATGTTTTAACAAAAATTAAGGAATAAGTTAAATGGGTATAATTACATAAAACCAAGCAGTGGAAAAATAGTCATCAGTCCTAGATGCATGCTTCTATCCCAAATAATCCAGCAAAATCAGTAAAAGAGCTTTGTTTAGTCCCAGATCTGCTCGTACAAGGATCACCACTCTCCTACGTAGATGGGTGGGCACAATCTGGCCCCAACTCTTTCCTAACCTGCCTTCTGTCTTTTGGTTATATGCCTATCTTTTCTTACCGATTACTGTGATTTCTTGTTCTGTTCACCAAAAAACACTAGCCCAACCCTTTAAATTCTCACTTCTCAGACACTGTTTGGTCCTCTACTGAGGTTTTCAGGTCTAAACAAAACACCTAAGTGCCCAATAAAGTTCATAGACAAGGTTAATCTCCACTAGTCTTGTTTCTGGGACATTTTATGTTCATTTACTCCATACTCATACATCTAAAATAATACAAAACAGTACTTACATGTGATTGATGACAGCAAACCTGAGGTGAACACTGAGATACATTCTATTGGTCACCCTTCAGGACTAAAAGATTTATTGTCCCAGCTATTAGGAGTGCTGCCAGCAGACAACCCTCAGCTACCATCTGTCTCAGAAAACTGCCTCAGGTGCAGACATCTGCTTCAACTCACCTCTCTCAGGGCACCCATATCTAATGACTGTTCAACACAGGGGTACAAAACCCAGCTTCCCTGTACATCAATGCAGCCACTATGGAAAACAATATGGAGGTTTCTCAAAAAACTACAAATAGAACTGCCATATGATCCAGCAATCCCACTACTGGGTATATATCCAAAGGAAAGGAAATCAGTATGTCAAAGGTATACCTGCACTCCCTTTATTGCAGCTCTGTTTACAATAGCTGAGATATGGAACCAACCTAAATCAATGGATGATTTGATAAAGAAAATGTGGTATATATACACAAGGGAATACTACTCAGTCATAAAAAAGGATGAAATCCTGTCATTTGCAGCAACATGTATGAGAAAATTGTGTTAAGTGACATGGCCCAGGTACAGAAAGAGAAATGCCACATTTTCTCATATGTGGAAGCTAAAAAAGTTAATCTCATCGAAGTACAGAGTAGAATAGTGGTTACTAGAGACTAATGGGGGGTGGGTAGGGTGGGAGAAGATGGTCAATGGATAAAAAATTGCATCTACATAGGAAGAATAACATCTAGTGTTCTGTACCACTATTGGGAGGCCAAAGTTAAGAACATTTTATTGTTTATTCAAATAGCCAGTAGAAAAGATTTTGGATGTTCCCAACACAAAGAAATGACAAACGTTTGAGGTGATAGATAGGCTAATTATGCAGATCCTATCATTGTACACTGTATACATGTACCCAAATATCACATTGTAACCCATAAATATATATAACTACTATGTGTTAATTAAGAAGAAAAATAAAACCACCTTCCCAGTCCCAACCTGTGATCCTCTCTAGGGCCATTCAAATTAAGAGTTCCCCATGGGGTTGACTGAGGCCTTTATTGAAACTGCATCACAGCCAAACTAGTCCCTCTATCCAATCCTGTTTCTTTCTTTTCCCTTTCACAGGTGTTAATCTCAAAAGCACTCCCTAATAAACTTTCTGTTGCTTTGCCCCCCACAGATTTGTCACCCCTCTTCCCCTGGGTGATGGAGCTGCAAAGGATTACTCAAAGCCCATCTCTTCTGAGCAGCGAGAAGCCCCAAAGTGGTTAATTTCCCCAAACGCTCAAGAGAGAGGCATTTCTTTTATTTTGGAAATTAACCCCAAATTGGGGTTCTCTTCCTTCATTTATTTTCCAGCCCAGGAAGTTACAGGAAGAAAGATAGTTTTAACAAGTTTAACAATAGAAGCTGGTAACATTCAGTAAAAACAAGTCAGATGACATTCTATTAGTCAATTAAGTGATCCATTAACAAAAGCTTGATCTTAGCAAACATTTCCTTCTTACAGCAATTTCTCAATATCCTTACATATCAATCAGTAACTTGTCTGTCTTTGAACCAGCAGCCTTGCTGTGTTACAACTCTTTATCTTACAGCATAGACTAAATAGCCTGGGGAAAATTTCCTGTTTTTATAAGGTCAATATTTGAAACTGCAAAGCTTTGGAAAACCAGGCCCTGTGAAGTACATATGCTTTATGCATCCTCTATGCTTTCTGCATGCTGATCTCCATTTCAGAGTCTGCTTTCTGGGGAACTCAGCCTTTGACAAAACCTAAAAGAAGAAGAGAGATGTTTCTCAACCCCCTTGAAATCCAAGCACCTTTTTAAGTATCTAAGGTCAATGTGTGATATAATTTTGAGTTACTTCTGACTACCAAGAGTTAGTGCTTCCTGCATGGTAAACCCATTAACATCAATGCTACACATGAGAAATAAAGAAAGATAGACCCAATGCAACATTTTCAGTCTTGTTTTCCCTCCACAAATGAGCACATAATCATTTCACCATGCTGATCAGTGGGATTTGGGCACTTACTGAAGTTTTGAACTTTTCACACTTAATCAGAAGTAGAATTTTGAAATATTTTTAGTGTTTCAGTCCTCTTTATGACCTCTTCATGACTATCCTTGCCTTAGGGTAAACCTTAGTAGAATCTGCACTTGCACACATATTTTAAGGATACTTGAAACAGCACATTCTATAGAAACTATGAAAAGTATTCACATTTCCTTGTATTTCTGGTATCTTTTAAAAAATTCCACTGTGACACAACCTGATATAGTACTAAGTATTGGACAAAATGTGTTTTAACCCTGGCTCTGTTACTTACTAACTGCTTTCTGAACCTCATGTCCCTCAATTTTAAAAGGGAGATGCTGATGCCCATCTTTTAGAATGGCCGTGTTGGTTAAGTGGGAGAATGTTTGCAAAGAGCCTAGCACTTTGCAAGTACTCAGTAAATGGCAGCTATTTACTATAATGGTAACAAATGAATTGACCAAAATTTTAAAAGAAAGTATCTTTTCAACAAAGATTTAAATTTATTGCCACATTTTATTGTACCCTGGCAGCAAACATAAAGATATTCACTATAAGTATGTTTATACTGAAATGCATGTAATTTTCATTTAAGTGGCAATTATCTCTAAAGAAGTTGACCTAAGTAAAGAAGTTGAACTAAGTAAAGAAGTTGAACTAAGTGATTTCTAAATCTTTTTTTTTTTTCCAGCTGATAAAGTCTCACAAGTCTGTAGATTAGGATGACCCTTCAAAAACAGAAGCAACTGTTAACTAAGAATTTGAGTCTGTCTTTAGTAAGGGTGGCTACCTGTCAACAGAGTTATAGTTCTAAGTCCTCTTGTCTAGTAGTTTACTTGCAGAAAGTTCAGACTCAATCTATTATACTGTTGTTTGTGCAAAATACATGTCAGTACAGAAGTAGTCAATAATGATTAAATTATTGTTAAAAGAAAAACTTTAGATAAATTAAATTTAGAAGATTTTAATTGAGCAAGAAAAAAGAAAGAAATGATCCACAGATTGGACCGCTCCCAGAATTGGAACAGATTCAGAGAGACTCCAGGGCTGTCACATTGTCAGATAAGATTTATTTACAGAAGAAGGAAAATGATGAACAGAAAATGGAAGTGAGGTTCAGAAACAGCGAGATTGGTTACGGCTCGGTGTTTGCCTTATGAATATGATTTGAACAGCTGCCCCCCTGTTACTGATTGAAGTAAGGCTGCTAAGATTGGCTGAAACTCAGCTGTTGTTACAGAAGCATACTCTTAAGTTAGGTTTTCAGTTTGCTTAAGTACTAAAGTTAGCTTGTGGTTTGTATGTAAGAACTCAAGTGTGTGTGCACAGAGGCTTTCTCAGGCCAAATTTACTTTAGTTTAACATTACCATAAGAATGGAGGTTAGTGCCCATTATTGCAGTTGCTTAAACTCTATTTAAGTTGATTGTATATTATGGTTTGTTTATTTTTTTCTCAATACTAATTACTTCTGCTAATTAGTACTGTCTTTGTATATGGAGGCAGTTCTGCCTAAACAGAAGGGAGAGCTTTGCTTTCCTTCCGTCATCTGTTAATATTAGTTCTGGGATTGGCTTCTCTGATACAATTCCTACAGCTACTTCACACCTTTGGACACATGTCCTCTATTTCATCTTTTGTACGTAGGAATGAGTTGCATGTATATGTCCATTCTTTGGAACTAGAGTGAAACCTCATTTCTGCTATGAGCTGGACTTGACTTCTCTTTTAGTGACTGAATGGACCCAGGCTAGCAGACACGCAAACTATTTTTATTTGCTTCCCCTTCTAAGTATCTGTCTCTACATCCATCTTCCTACTCTTTGCCTAAGAAGAGAAGTCCTGGTCTCCTTTCTTATGAGAAACAGGGTAACGTTTTGTCTCCTCCATGCTCTACATTAACCAGTTAGTGTATGTGTTAGAGCATTGCCAATCACGATAACATTACCTGTCCAATTATGCATCAGACCTTTGTCTAGGATATACCTGTTTAGGAAAATGTCAGGGATTAGGTGTTGAAGGTGGAAGGGGAAGGTTGAACAGGGAGGCAACCCTCTATGTAGTTGAAGACCAAAACATCTAAATGGAGGGTGAAGGTGGTGTGCAGAAATAGAATAAAAAAACAAAAAACTTCCAGAGTCTCCGTGAGGAGACTGGAGTTTGTATCCAGTGTAAAATGTGGAGACGTCCTAGGGGCAAGAAGGACACACATGTGGGGCAGGAAAGAGTTGAGGGAAGGAATAAGAATCAGGAAATTTAACTAGTTTTGCTTCTTATGTACAAATGACCATTTATGGTATTGCTGCTTTTTATCTTGGATGTGCAGACATATTCCCCAATTTATGAACACTGGTGGGTACAAAACTTCCTAGGGTGTGAAGAAGAAAATGAGAAGAGATGCTATGTTGCAGTTTATCAAGCTCTGAGCTGATGGCTGAAAGGCCAGTTCCCTTTTCTTCCAATACATGTTAAGTAGGTTTTTATGAACTATTGTGATACTATTTGTAACATTCTTTCCACAGGAAAATACATTTTTCAGATTGGATCACCTGAAAATGAATTTTTGGACTATAGCTCACATGGAGAAAGGGGACTGTTTCTAGTTTGCTAACATTAACTATCTAAAGGTTGCAGATAAGAAAATTTAGGTGGAAAAACAGCGACTTGCCAAAGACGTTACAGTCAAATTAAGCTGAAGTTAGAATTTCATGTACCTTCATTCAGTCTGTAAAACTTTTTCTAGTACCTCCAGTGAGCCTTTGCCTAGAAGAGATTATTGGGGTGGAGGTGGGGACAGGAACGGAGGATCAAACCACCACAGTACAACAAACACACCACTTTCTTTTCCTTTCTCTCTCTCTTCTGCATTGCATTTCTATTTCTCTTCCAATCTATTTTTTTCCTCCTCTCTCTCCTCTTCCTCTGTTTCTTTCTTTTTTTTTTTCTTCTCCTTTTTGTCCTTTGCTTCCTGGTCTTTTACTGCTCCCAGTATCTGGCTTGCCTCCTTCCAGTTTCTTCCTTCTTATTTTTCAGTTCTAGTTATTATGCCTGCTCTGCCTGGGAGAGAAAAAAGTGTCATTATTACAGTCATAAAAAAAAAAAAAATCAAGTTTCTTAACTCTTTCTGGCTCTGTGCCCAGCATTATAAAAGGAAATTACGTAGTTTGTGACCTCCAAAAAATACAATCTATTAAGTCACAGCTGTGATTTTATAATACCCTCATGAATCTTGACTTTTTTTTTCCTGTTTCTTAGTCCCATTAAAAATCTGGTGGTGGCAATGAATTGCCTCCCTCCCAAAATGCATAAGCCACAAACATATCGCATTTACATACAATTTTAGAAGGTTCAGAAACTCCCTGAACCCCTTAGAAGTTTATGACCTCAGTTTAAGAACTCTGCTAGTTGTCTCCATACATTTCACAAATGTCACAAAATTTGAGATAGGACGATTGTCCTAAAACATTTTTAAAACATAATAAATTTCAATTCATTAAGAAAATCAACAGACTATGTATATAACTGCCACTTTGTGTGGTTGGGGAGGAAAAGGGGAAAGAAATGTTATGAAATTACAAGTAGGTCATAATATTATCCAAAAAGGAATAAACACTTATTGAACCTCTACTACGTATACATATATACACATATGTATATGATTTCTGCATGATCTGTTATAAAAATTATATGTAAAATATACACATATATATATACATATTTGCAAATGTATATATATACATATTTGCAAATGTATGTATATGTAATATATAAAGTACATATAATATAAAACATGTACATGAAATTTCCACAACAGCTGTATCATATAGAAATTATTACACTCAAATATGGAAATTGAGACTCAGAGAAATCAAATAGCTTACTCAAGCCACCTGCTAGTGAACAGTAGAATCAGAATTCTAATCCACATCTAACTCCAGTGCCGTCTTGGAGGATAATTTCTTATTTATGTTTTCTACTCAACATAAAACTTAGCACATAAGAAGTACTCATTGAATTATAGGATGTTGATTAAATTAAACTGAACAGAATCAGGTATAAAGCCCTGCAGTAGATCACTGTAGACTAGAGACCACTCTCCCCACTCCCATCCCCACCTCCCATTTAATTTATTTTCTTTAAAAAAAAGGGAGAGGCATTCTAACATGTTCTAAAGAACAGAGGAGACTACAGAATTTCAGAGAAATACAGTAATTTTATCTTATCCATCAGAGAAATATATCAGTTCTAGCAATGTGAAGGTAACAGGTTTGAATATGCCAATTTTCATTTGAAAGAAATGTAGCGCAAAGTTGATTCAATAGTAACTTGAGGAAACCATTTTTTACTTAGCAAGTCATCTGATCACTAAAGGAAGAATTCTGACAGAGGCTCCTGAAATATGAAGAACAATTTGAAACATGCTTAGGAGGAAAATACAGCAATTTTAGTGTAAAGACAGTTCTCAAATGAAGTTTGATTTTAAAGGATAGAGAATCTCATTGGTTGAAGAAATTGTTCAGAATGTACTTGTACATACTCTAACTGAGGCTCACTAGTGAAGGAAGCTGAAATATGAAGAGGATTAGAGAAAAAAATGAAAGCAGTATCAAAATGTGGACAACTCTGAAATAGAGGCTGATTATACTTCAAAAGAATAAATCCTTAACTAGGGTGAACAGAAACTATATTGAGAGTAAGTGTAATTTTAGAAACCAGTCAAGACAATAGAGTGAGAATCAGTGGAGAATCAGTGCCTGTGTTGCCTTGATTGATAGGTTCATGATTTTAAAATAAGCCCTTCTTGACTTCAGGTCAGGGTAAGATCATGATGCATAGTTTTTGAATTTTCCCAAATCCTTTCCTAAAAACATACTGAACAACTAGAATAGCAAAAGAAAAAAAGTTCTATTTACCACATCCTCCAGAAAACCAACTGAAAAAACATCCCCAAGAGTTTCAGAACACCAGTGAGTTTTGCCCACCCAAATCACAGAACACAGCAGGACCCATACAGGACATGCCTAAGTTTAGTAGCTGTGCAGAGGCAGTGGAGGGGAGTGAACAAGTTTTGATAATTCTACAAACACTGAAACACAGAATTTGACAACAAGTACTGAAAAACAGAGGATCCCATCATGAGTGGAATAATCAACAAGTAAATATTGTAAAAATGATGGTGAAAAGAAGGCTCCAGGCTAGATCTGAAAAAGATCTCAGCCACCCACTAAGGGACTGTGGAGAGACAGAAGGTACTGGGGTGGCTTATGTACCCAAAGAACTCAAAAGTATACAATAAAATTTCTTAAATGAGGAAGATACTAGTACTGTTGACAAGAAAATTCAAATTGAGTAAAACAGGACTTTGAGGGTAAATGATAGAAAAGGATCAAACACTGGGAGGCAAAGTAGGACTCTAGAGGAGTCAGATCTAGAGGAGGAAGTGGATGTGACAACACAAAGAGGCTATCTGCATCTCTATGTGTGTCTTTATCTACTCTGTGATAATAATTTTGAGAAGGCAGCTCTCAAGCCATGAAAGTATAAAGTCTACCATGGTACATCCCAATCCCCTGCAAGGGAACCTATTCCTAAAAGCACAGAACATCCAGTTTTGTTTATAAATAAGCAACAGAAAAGGATATGATTGAACACCAAACAAATGTACCATTACAAAAAAAGGAACTAATGAAACAATGGGTAATTAATGTATGCTAGAAAATACATTGTCAAAAAGCAGATAAAAACTAAATAATATAGTAAAATGATCTAAAAAAATAAAGAAAACAATAGAAACAATACAGAACAGCATATATTAGAATCAGGAAATTAAGAGAGAGATGACTAAACATCAGTTGGGGATTGGTATAATTTAGAACTAGGCCACTGCACTGGGAGTGCTAGTCTATTTCCATTTTACCAATACTCATGAAGAGTGGCCCTTTTTAAAAGGGTCCCAATTGGAAGCTTAGGGTGTTGTACAGATCTCCTCCTTAGATAGCTCTGAACTTTGAATTTCTCCCAACCCCTTGAATCTATCAAAGTTTTGCTCAAATTCTGATCCTTTCACCTGTTGTTCTCAAATAGGCAAATGCCTCAAGGCTAAAAGCAATGACACATGCTCAGCTCTCTCTAATTCCCTTTTCTTCTGGATCTGGCCCTATAAATTCTTACTCTTTGAATGGCTTTTTAAAACCTTTAAATTGTTCTGAAACATCCTAGTTCATCATTGTCAGAAAGAAGACTTGGGAAATACAGTTTAAAAAGCATGAAAAGAAAACAGAAAGAAACAAAAAGGATTGAAGAGAAAAATGATAAATGTAGAAGACATGAAAAGAAGATCCAACATAAGTGTAATTTATGTTGAAAGAAAAATGAAAGCAATGGGACAAAGCAAACACAACAATCTATAATGCAAGAAGATTTTCTTGAAATTAAAAAAACACCTATTGAAAGAGCACACCATTAACCTTAGAAAAATGAACCTGGAATGGTCAATACCAAGACATATTCCAGTAAAACTTGACGGTAAAGAAAAAAACTCTTTGGACACAGGAATAAAGATCAAGTCACTTATAAGGCAAAAATAAAATCTTTTTTTTTTTACATAAAATCTCTCCACATCATAAGACAATGGAGCAAAATATTTAAGATACTAAAAGAAAAAATATGAAACAATTTTTATACACAATCAAACTTTTAAATACACAAGCAGAAAAACAAAGTAGTTGTGAGTGTACAAAAACTCATGGAATATTATCTGAGAAAACTATGTAGAAAACAAACTTCAACCAAAAAATCATAGGAGGTGCTTTAGCTAAGTTCCAGATGCATAATACCTTGCCAATAAATGTTATTTGAACAAATGGATAGATGTATGGATCCATAGGTGGAGAAATAAATTAATGAATTTCAGGAGATACCTGGAAAGGAAAAGGAAAGACACTTCTCTATTACTGATTACCACAGAACTAGAAATGTGAAATCAAAGAATGTTAGTTCTAAGGAAAAATTTTTAGATTAAGTACTTTTGCACCCTTATTTTTTAGAAAAGTAAACTGTGTCTCTCAGAGTGATTTGCCTGAGATGCATAAATAGCCTGTGGCTGAGCCAGATAATGGATTCAGAGTTTTCTGATGCGTAATGAGGTTCTCTTTAAAAACTCATTCACTGACAATGTGTAACCCTTAAATATCGTTACTCATTTTTCCCCTCAAATAAACAAATCCTGCTTCCTGTATCCCATAGTAAAATGTTTCTGGAGGAATAGGCTGTGATTTTTTTTTCATCGACTTTTAAAATTTATAAAAATTTATGTTTATTAGAGAAAAATTAGAAAAAAACTTTATATTTATAATCACATCACCCAGAGAAAACTATTATCATTATAAACATTTTTGTCTTCACCTTTTTAGACTTTTTTACTTCTTGAACAAATGTGCAATTATATATTTAAAACAAAAATAGAATCATATGGTCACATTGTTTAACAGTCTTTTTCACTAAACATATCATAATTATCCTTCATTATTAATAATATAGAACTAAATTACAAAAAAACCCTTTAAGTGGTTTTTATATCAATGAAAAGGAAAGTTTTAATGTTAGCTTGTATTTTATTTTCCTGAGCATTTCATGATTTCAATTCACTCAGTGTCATTTCTGTCCCTAAATTGTCTGTCCCTAAATTTTCTGTCCCTAATTTATGTTCTCCTTTTATATTTGGTTGACATAAGTCTTAGACATGCCAAGCAGATCAGTTAAAGCTCTTTGGTACCTCCTAAAATCTGGAGGCATTGTCATCAGATGTGGTTTTTTTCCCTTGGATGGGGAAGAAGTGAGAGAAAAATGAGAGGAAGAGAATTACTGTATGCCGAGTGGAGTAAATAAATATGTTTAGCCTTATAAGCCATTCTTCTTATAGAGATGTCATAATCAGGTGTGGTTCTGGAGAAGAAGGGCGTCCTGCTCATACCCTGGGCCTGGAGAAGACTTGGGGAGCCACAGAGAGTAGCAGTAGCCTGGCAACTTGGAGCTAGGTTGGGGGAGCATCACTCAGACCCTCTTCCTTTGTTGACTCTACCCCACATCATATCAAACACACTAAAAGGCAACCATTACTCGTAGGAAAGATCATTTCCATATAACCAAATGAAGGTTTAGTTGCAATTGATTACTTGACTTAATGTTACCTTTATGGACACTTAATGCAATATTTGTTCATTTCATTTTTTAAAAAAAAATTTTCCCTTTTTGTATTGTGGGCCCAATAATTTATTTCTTTTTCAGGCATGAAATTATTTTGCAGGCCCTGGAAATGTTTGTAGGCCTGCACTCTGTTCCTCTGCTGCCCAATGCCATGGACAGGAAGGTTCTGCAGCCAACACTTGGGTACCCATCCACTACATAGTGCCTCCTGTTACCAAGTCTCTTAGGCATTACTATGGCCAGGGACCGGTAGCTCTGTTGGACAATGGTAATAAAATATGTGGTGAAAAAGAAAATAAAATCATAGCTAAAAGGGCTTCTCTGACACAGCAGATTCTAAGGTTTTCTTGTGTCAAACATACCTCCATTTCCGAGAAAACCCCTTTGGGGAGGAAACACAAACATTCTTGTTTTTTGCGATAGAAAGATGGGGGCCAGAGTTATTTAGTTTGGATACTAATATATATCGTTTATCTAGTTGTTGAAGTGGGGCAAATGGATTAATCTTAGATAGTTTATAAAATTAACTTAAAATTTTACCGATAGCAGTAAAGTTTTGGTGGTAGACTGCTTGGATTCAATTCCCAGTTCTTCCACTAGCAACTTAGTCATTTAAGAAAATTATTTTATATTTCTAAGCCTGTTTTCTCATTAGAAATATGAGAATAGTAATAGTACCCAACTGATAGGATTGTTATGAGGACGCCAGGAGATAATGCATAAAAAAAACTTCAGTACAGAGCTTGTCATATATTGATCTCTTTGTAAATGTTAGCTATTATTCCTATTAGTATCACTTCTAGGGGCCATAAAAGTGGTGAGTCCCACCACAAAACATCCAACTAGTTTTTGATATAACTATACCAAAAGGAGTGTTTTAATATTAGAGAGGAAGTCACAAACACACTGAATGTGGTATGAATTACTTTTGATGATAGTCATGATCTTTGCTTCAAACTGAGAGTTAGCAAACTCCAGTCCCCACTTATTTTATATGGGCCACAGTTTCAAAATGACAGCTGAAAATAATCGAAATAAATTTAGAGAAAATAAATCTTTGCATAATAAGGCTAGGGTATTATTTATTAAGTAGGGTAAATTTGATGTTAAAAGTAGAAATTTTCCTACTGAAGATAGGATATTTCTATAGAAAATTAGGTTCTATAATGTAGTGTTTAAGAATTCTGGGGCCAAATTGCTCTACAAGCCTCCATAAGCACACCCACCTTGGAGTGATACTGTGATCAAGTTGTGTAATGTTTGCAAAGTGCTTAACATAGTTGTTGACAAGCCTGAATAAGTGATAGCTGCTGCCACTATTATCGTTGTTGGTATTATTATTATTACTATTAACTTACAAGAGATACGTAAAGGCCTCATTTATCCCCAGCCCAATTTCCTGTGGGTATTTGTATAATGGTTTTCACCACTGTCAAATTCCACCAACTTACAGGTGATGGTAGTTTTTCTTCTGTATCACTCCACTCCTCTGGGTGTTAAAGACCCCTCCCTTTTTTCAGGGGTTTTCTGAAAGGAGGAGTATCCAATGAGGGTCCAGCTTCTTTTGAAACATTGGTTGACATGTTTTAATAGATTTTTGGACTATCTTTTTGGCTCTTTATTCTGGTTTTGTGCTGGTATATTATCATTATTATTGTTGTTGTTATTTGATAACCTTGGCTCTTGGCTCTACAGCCCAAAGATCAGTCCTGTTACACATCCAGGCTCCCAGAACCATTGCCTGAATTTTACTTACCAGGACTTGTTTAATTAAGATCAGAAAAGAGAGGCTGGGTCATGGAGTGGAATGAACAAGGGTTTGGGATATAGGCAGACCTGATGCAAATCCCAGTACCAGTACTTGCTGGTTTTGTGACTTGGGCCTCTTATAAGACCCCTCTGTGAGGCAATTTTATTAGTAGTAAAATGAATAAGATAATGCCCATCTCAACAATGTTTGGGGAAGATGAAATAGGGTAATACATATGCTTGATATAAAGTAGGTGCCCCAAATGTTAGTTTCCATCTATATTTCGTATATTTTAATTTTCCTGTTTTTAGATTTACACCTCTCCTTTCTTATTTCTCTTTTACTATTGCAATTCAAAGGTTGCAACAGAGATATATGCATAACAGTGATTTCAGATTTGTTTTCCTGTTGTATTTCAGTATCAGAAATAATCATTTTATAGCTAATAATATATTGCTATTATGTAAGCAAGCCTCTGTTACCTTGTTTTTCACTACTCCTTAGGTAGTTTCTTTTCTTAGAACCATTTGTTTCTATGTACTTGACCTTGATTTACCTTGAGATTTTATTACTTAACATAACCATTAGCTTTTTTGATTACCTTTGATTAAGTTGTATTGGTGCCTGCGTATGGAGACACCCTTGTTTCTGGGTAAGCCAAGTTTTCCTGTGCTCATTGTGAGAATTCAGTCAACTCATTTTGCCCTTAGTATGTAAATGTGGTACTTCTGTCTCCCTATGTCTCTCAAAGGAAATGTCAGTTAAAAATAAGTTTTAGTGAAATGAGCATTTAAATAATAGTATCTATTTTTAAACATAAAAATGATTGATTCTTCATTTAGTAAAAAGCTTATTTATCTTGTAGCCTTCAACTAACATGAAAGTTCAAGAAAACAATATGCTAGGTTTGTCATGACAAGCCTCCATCTAGGTATATACACTCCTTTAACATAGCTACATAATTTATAATTGACTAAACATGATCTTTCTGATCATCCTGAGGCCCTTCATCAAAAACCAAATTTTTTCTTCTTACTGTTTATATGAAAAAGCTAGATTCAATGATATCGCTTTGACTTCCAGCATCACTTCAATTTCACCCAATGTTCAAACAACAATGTTCAAGGTGTTGGCCTACTAAGAAGGGAGGGGCAGATGACTCTAGAAGAGGAATGATAGGTATTTGTAGACACACACACACACACACACACACTCTCTCTCTCTCTCTCTCTCTTTTTCTCTCAGTATTGAGATAGGGTAATCATAGGTGTTATGGGTTTAATGTCCCCCTAAACTCATTGAAGCTTAATTCCCACTGTAACAGTTGAGCTTGGGAAATACTATTATGGCAACTGAAAGGTGGGGCCTTGAAGAGGTGATTAGATTGTGAGGAATTATGGTCATGGGCGTGGTTCTTTTGGCTTTAAAAGGAGAGTGGTGAGAGTCTCTCTTTCTCTTGCTTCTGCCTTTCTCTCAGTATGATACCCTGCATTGCTGTGGAGTCACCACCAGGAAAAGGCCCTCACCAGACATGTACCCTGGACTTTGGATTCCCCAGACTCTGAAACCGTAAGCAATAAATATTCTTTCTTTACAAATTACCCAGTTTCAGGTACTTATGTTATGAGCAACAGAAACGGACTAATACAGTAGGTGTTCATAGACACACACACACACACACACACACACACTCAGTATTGAGAGAGGGTGAGAGGGTAAGAGAAGGTTTTTGTCCTTCAAAATTTCTGAATTCTGGGCCCTTTTCCCCTCCAGGGAAAATTGGCTTTTCTAAGTTCTGGGCCATTTCTCAAAATTAGTGGAATTCTGTTGTCAGAGAAACAGGAGACCTTTTGTGTTCAAAGGAATTTAGGAGAGGGGGTCAGATTCTGGGAATTAATGTGAGGAAGTGTCAGGATCTGTGTGCAGTGAGTGAGTGTTGCTGCATACCCCATGTAGGGCCAGATGAGGAGGCATGCCTAGCCCTGTGTTCCTGGGACCACGTGTGAGAGTGAAGGAATATCTCCACCAGGCAGGCCACCATTCCGGTCACCCTAATCTCCCAGGCACTGCAAGAGGAGAACCCTGAGAAGTTTTATGTTTCCCTTTGTAGGTTCTTCTTTGATACCTCTGGTCCCTAGGACCTGTCACACCCTAACGTACTCACCAGCAAACACTTGGAGACTCATGCTCACCAGGCACTGCTAACTGCTTTGGTAGTCATACAACAGAGGTTTATTGAGTGCTTACTGTATTTTAGGTTCTTAGTCTGGGCTTAGACTTTTGAAAGGGGGAACACAAAAATCCCTTCCTTTATAAACCTTAAATTTTAGTGAGTGAGGAGAATCACACCCTACAAAAACAACCAAAATGTTTAGGATGTCAGATAGTGCTAAGTACAATGGAGAAAAATAAAGCAGAGAAGGGGGATAGAGAGTGCTGAGTGGGAGTCGTACTGTTAAATAGGGTGATCACTGAGAAGGAACATTAGAGGAAACACCTAGAGGAGGTTACAAAGAAAGACACATGATTATCTCAGGGAAGAGTATTCATGGCAGAGGGAGTAGCAAGTGGAAAGGCCCTGAGGCAGGTGCATATCCTATATTTTGGGGGAACAGCAAGATAAGAGAGGCTGAAGCTGAATGAGGGAAGAAGGGACTAGGAGTAAATGAGGGACCAGAGGATCATGTAGGGCCTTGCAAGCCATGAAAGGACTTTGGCTTTGCTATGACTGAGATGGTGAGCCACTGGAGGGTTTTGGGTGTGGAGTGACATGATTTGGCTCTGTTTGAAGAGGGACAAGAACAGAAGTGATGATATTGGTTGTTGGTGGTGGGGAGGTGGTTTGCAAAAGGTAAGATAACTTGGATTAGGGTAGCTCCAAAGGAGGTGATGGTTCTGGTTCTGGATATATTTTGAAGGCATTGGGTTCTGGAAACATTTTGAAGGCAGAGCCATCAGTGCTTGCTGGTAGATTGGATCTGGGGTATGTGAGAGCAGGAGTCATCAAAGATGATTCTAAGGCTTTTGATCTGAACAACTGGGGGAATGAGATTGGATTTATTGGTGGAATGGGGAACCAAGGAAGGAACATGTTTGGGGAGATCACAAGTTTATTTCAGGGCATGTTAAGTTATGTTAAATAAAAATTATAGCAAGCCATTGGACTAAGCCACTGCATTAGGCTCCAACAGATTAGGCCAAATATCAAAATGGAGTCACTCATACTAAAGTTCTATGTCATCGTACCAAAACTGAGTTGTTATCTGACCTTCAAAGAAATCTCAGGAGAGAGAAGTATAAAGGCCTAATTTTCCAAACATGCCAGTTTCAATTGATGTGATGATGAAGTCTCCTCTGCTTTAATCCTTGTGAAAACAGTAACCTGAAGTAACCTGATGTTAATCAATCAGTCATTTTTTTATTGTTCTGTCTCCCTGTCCCTGCCTTACAAAAAAAAGCTTCGAAATGACTAATACACTCTGTTCTTTGCTGCTGCATTCTTCAGCCCTTCTCTGTCTGTAAAGCCAACCCCTTCTGTTCAGCTCATGTGACACTTATTCTATCCAATGGAATGACATGTTGCTTAATTTTAGAATTGCAATAAAACCAATTGATATCTTTAACCTAAATTTTTTGTGATTTTGTCCTCTGACAGTTGACATGCCTATTAGACACGCAGCTGAACATGTCAAGTACATAATTGAATTTGTATGTCTGGGGTTCAAGGGAGAAAGAAGCCTGTGCTAGAAACATAAATTGGGGAGTTATCAGTGAATAGATGGTATTTAAAACCACACGAATGGATAAAGTTCTTGCTCATATAATCCTTACTCTACAGGAAGACTTTTGGGGAGGGGAATGGGAAAATTGGTTTATATCAGACTGAGGATAACAGGATAAGGGTACTGATCTGACATCAGTACTACTTTGATCCAAATACTTTATTGAAATTCAAATACTTTCTATAAGAAACTCTCAATGACAATCATATAACTCTTTGGAATGTCACTTTTCATGAGGGCTGATCCAAATGCCCAAGGGGGCTAGAAAAAAACCCAAAACAAAACTGAATATTAGAGGAGAAGAAAGAAAGAAGAAATTCTTTGCAATCATAACTTAGCAGCTTCTGCAGATTCCCAGCACAGGAATGGTGGGGAATCTAGAAGGTGTTGTGAGCCCCAAATGAACCAGAATGAGGGTGTGAACTGCTCCCCAGAATAGCGATTGTCTGGGACATGGACCCATGAGGAGGAGTTCTCAGAACACCTCCTGCAATGCCAATCTCAAGGTCCAAAGAAGGGAAGTGGTGGTTTATGACATACAAGGCTGGCCCAGCTTCTTCCCACTGTAGAGAACCAGCATGATGTACTCAACAAGGGCTTTCCATCTGGTTTCCACTGAAGTCAAGAATATGATTGCTTTTTAAATTTGACCATAAAGTTGAGGAAGATGCTCACAATTGGGTAGTAGCATAGACTTGAATGTGCATCTAGCTTTTTAACTGATCTTAGAAATGTACTTGTAAACTTGTACACTAGATATAGCTAGGGCTAGTGAAGAAAGTCAGTGAGTTACTTGTCTCAGTTGGAGGATAGTTGTAATTTTATTAAGGCTATTTGGGTTTATGTTATGAAGCCACATGACATTTTGAAATCAAAGGATATTTTAAAGCAACAGCCTTTTTTGATAATGGTAACATGTCCTGGGGTTCAGATTTGCTGATAGCTTTAGCAGATGTGGCTAAAACAATCCCTACAACAGATGATAATGAAGTCAGATACAGAAGCAAAATGGAAGACTTTGATGAAGGAAGATAAAAATGTGTATAGTTTGTAATTGATTGGCAGATGGGTATGGTCAAGCATACCATTCAGGCAGATAAAGCAGGTCAAAAGAGCAGCATCTTTATGACCCCAAAATGCAAACTGCCAAACCTTAGCAGAAAACAGCCTGTGGTGGGTATTAAAAGAAAGAGCCAGGTACCAGCTGTCAATACTAAGGACATCCTTTGCTCACTACTGCTGGTAAGCTGAATTAACAGCTGTTCTAGTAATAGCTACCAAATTAATTATTTCTTAGACATGAAAGAGTGCTGTGGGCTTGGGTTTCAAGTATTTTGTTTCAAGTACAGTGTTATACTGATAGCATTGCAATTTATAATGAAAGCCAAGGAACTTGTGGATCTGAAATCAGTGATCTCTTTATCAGGCAATTTATGAGTATCTTATCAGGCACCAAGATGACTATCTGCAATTGTGATGTATCCTTAGTTACTAGTATTGCAATGTCATGTATGCCCCCTTTCTCTCTACCTCTCTCACTGCAACTCCTGTGCCCCGACTCCACACATATTCACTCACCTCCATCCCTCCTGCCTCTTCGCTGTTCTTCAAACATGTTAAGCCCAATCCCACTTCATGGTAGGATTGGCTACATAAATTTTGGGCCCAGTGCAAAATGAAAGCGTGGGGCCTCTTATTCAAAAACTACTAACAGTTTCAAGAGAGTGACTGCAGAGCATTAAAGAGAGTGAGCAGTCCTTCTGAGGGCAGCGCTGCACAAGTCACAAAACCTGCTTCTTGGCCTTTGTACTTGGCATATCTTCTACCTGGATGCTGTCTCCTCAGACACCTGCAGGACTCCCTTACTGTATTCAGGTCTCTGCTTGTCAGGAGGTCTTCCCTGAACACCTTATCTAAAGAGAGTCATAACCTCTCCCCTCCTTTCTTTACCCTGAATTATCTTTCTTCATAGGACCCAATCACTTTTAGCATGTCTTTCTGTTTATTGTCTGTTTCCCTCCATTAGAATGCAAGGCCCAAGAGAGCAGGAACTTTGTCTTGTTTATTACTGTCCCTCAAGTGTCTGGAATAGTTCCTGGCACATATTATGGATTTAACAAATATTTGCTAAATGAATGATTAAATGAATTCCATTGTTTTAGCCAATGAAAGTCAAGTAGTCTTGTCTATTATTTTATTTTCCCTTTTAAAAATACTCTTATGCTTCTTATACCTAAAATAAATATTGTCTTTTCTGCCACTTTTCTAAAAAGTGCTTATAGTTCTGCATTATTTATAGTCTACAGAGCAGTATAATGAACATAGAAATAAGAAAGAACACTATAAGCCTTGTAGAGTCCCTAGTCTTATAGATCTTTCAGAGCCTTGTAGAGCCAGTTCTTTTAAGAAAGCCCTCTTTTGAAAGATCTAGGTAGTTTTATAATCTTCTACTTCAATTTGTATTTATAATTTGAAGACAAAAAAGTGTCCAGTTTCTACATGGAAAACAAATCTTTTTTTGGTGGTGGTTCTATGTGATAAGCACAAGGAATCAGTAGGTCTCAGAAGCTTACCCCAGCTCCTCCCCATCACCACTACTGTCACTGAGATTCCTCCCTCACCTGAGGCAGGAAGAAGGAAAGGGCAAAGGAGAAGAGCAAGCCACGGAAGGTTGAGGATGATTACAGGAATTTAACATGCATCATTTTCTATTTCTATAGAAGTTATTTGCTAATTTTCTAATAAAGGCTTCATTCATCATGTGCCAAAAAAAAAAAAAAAAAAAGTAATTGTTTAGGCAACCCCAGTGACCGTGTCTGTGACTTTTCTTTCATCAGATATGAATCACAGGCTTGTTCACTTTATGTAGCGTGATCTGCTTTTAATAAAACCTGTGTCATTAGGTTTCAAACCTTTCATCTCTTGATGTTTACATATTGATTTCCTTATAGTGCTCGTGAACTTTAATTTGAAAACTGGCATTAAGTTTTTAGCATGCTGGACTTTTCTTTCTTTTCCTTTATTATAATGTTCAATCATTTTCTGTGTTTTGCTCATTGGATAGTCCCTGGACTCTTTAGATTTATAATGCATTATTATTTTACCTACTTTTTTTTTTCCTTCCTGTAGTAGCCCTTAAAAACTTTTTTGTTATAATCTACCTCTTTCGAAAGGTTAACACAACATTCCTGATAAAAGAGAAAGTTGTTCAAGTGACATTTTTAATGCTCAAACTTCTCTTGGCTTTCCAATGAAGAGTTTTAATTGTTTTTCCTTTTCCAATTAAGTTTCTTTGTATTTAAAAAAAAGTAAAAAAACCCACAATTTTTGAAGGAAATTTTATCATGTACAGTTTAAGCCACCTACATCTGACCCCAGTGTTTTCTTCTAAGCATTGCTTTGCCATTCATTTCTCCTTCCTTATCTGTGTGATTATGATGACTATTCACTGGGTATTCGTTATGTGAGATGTACTAAGGCAAACACTGCACATGCCATGTCTCATTGGAGCCTCACCACTGCCCTGTGAGACAGGTACTTTTCTTAAACTTATTTTTCAGATGAGAAACAGACTCCCACCCAAGGTAATAGAGCAGCATTTAGCAGAGCTGAAATTTAAACCAATATGTGTCTGACTCAGCAGTCTGTACTCAATCAGGGCACTATATTGCTACTACATGATTCACGCTTTGGACAATGATTACTTTCCAAGTCCATTGTTTCTTCAGTTTTCAATCCTGTCTTCACTACAGTTGTTTATGCTTTTGTTAAGGCAGCAAAGTCTGACAGTTCAGGGCACAGGTTCTGAAGTAAGATCAAGTGGATCCAAGTTCCAGGCCACCACATACAAAGTATATAATCTCGGGCAAACTATTCAGCTTTTTGTGCCTCAGATTCCTAATCCGAAAGTGGGAAATAATAGTGCCTACTCCATAGGGTTGTAATGCATAAATAAATCAATATATCTAGAGTACTTAGAACAGTTTCTGGTGTATGGGAAGTGCCCAATAAATAATATGATTACTTATTTATTAATTCAATTTGCATAATTATTGAGCACATTACTCTGTTACTAAATGCCATGTGTTACACTAATTTCTGAATACAGAGAAATGATTAAGACAGAGTCTTTCCCTTAGGGTGTTCAGTCTAGTGGTGGGTCATAAAAGATAGAAAGATAGTGGGGGATACCCATACTTACAAAGACAGTCCAGATATTGGGTGGTCAATCTAAGATTACTATATTTACAGAGAAAATCTTTAACAAGTAGTTAAGTGAGAATCTGTAGCCAAGTTGTAGATTTCTTAAACTAGTACTTTCCCTCTGGGGTAGTTCATTTCCCAAAACAGCTTCCATAATCCTTATTATCCCACTTGCCGTTCTGCTTCTGCAATGTGACTTTTCTAATCCTCCCATCAGGAGTGTATTTCCTGTACTTTGAATTTGGACTACTCCTGTGACTTGCTTTGACCTATAGAATGTGCTGAAAATGACACAGTGTGACTTGCAGGCCTAGAATTTATGAAGCCTTGCAAATTCCTTTCTTGACTCTTGGGGTCCGGCCTCTAAGTAAAGAAGTTGGGGCTAGATTATTGAATGATGAGAGGTGGGGGGGAGAGAGAGATACCAGCCCATCTCTGGCCATTTCAGTCACCCTGGCTAGGGAGCCAGCCATGTGAGTGAAGCCTGATACCCTGGATCCTGTAGCTTTTGTTCAGCTGCCTCAGTTGATACCAGGTAGAGTAGAAGCAGATTGCCATTTCCTGCCCAAATTGCAGAATCCTGAGAAAATACATAAAATAAATGGTTGAGTTGTTACGGGATGGTTTGTTTCACAGCAATAAATACCTGGAATAGGACTTGCAGCTTCTGTTCTCACTGTCTTGGAAGTTGGCTACTGTTGATAAAGCTTGCATTAGATTATGAAATGATGAGAGTCCATGTGGAGAGAGTAAGTCTCAGCTTTTAGCCATTCCTGCCAAGGCCCCAGACAAGTGGATTAAGCCACCGTCTTAGATCTTCTAGAGTCTAGCCACCAGCTGAATGCAGTCACATGAGGGACCCCCAATAAGACTAGCAGAACTACACAGAAAATTCACAGAATGGTGCTTGTTTTAAGCCACGACATTTTGAGTTAAATTGTTATGCGGCAATAGATAACTGAAACACCCACGGTATACCAATGCATCCCAGAATTGAGGGTAGTGAGGTCCTTGGTCTATGATATGTTTGGAGAATAACAGTTTTTTTTTTTTTTTTTTAACCATTAACCAAGTACTTTCTATATGACTGGAACTTGTGTTAAATCCTCATGATAACCCTGTAAAGCAGGTAGCTATGTTTTGAATGTCCTCCCAACTCATGTTGGAACTTAATCCTCAATATGGTGTTTGAAAGGTGGGGCCTTTAAGAGGTGATTGGATTGTAAGGACTATGCTCTAATGAATGAATGAGTGAATGGATTAATGGGTTATTGGGGTGTGGACTGGTGGCTTTATAAGGAGAGCAAGTGAGCACGTGAAGTGCTCTTCTCAGCCCTTGTTATGTGGTATCTGCACTGCCTTGGGACACTGCTGAGAGTCTCCACCAAGAAGAAGGCCCTCATCAAATGTGCCCCTTGGTCCTTGGACTTCCCAACCTCCAAAACTGTAAGAATTTTTTTTTGTACTTTTATAAATTACCCAGTTTCATGTATTCTATTATAAGCAACAGAAATCTGACTAATACATAGGTAACTTGGCAGATGAGAAAGCTAAGCTTCAGAGATGTTAAGTAACTTACCTAAGTCTTCATAGGTAGCTGTTGGGAAAATTAATGTTTATAGTCTTGTTCAGGCTACACAGGCATTGCAAGGCCTCTGACTGAAGAATGACCCTGCATAGGCTACGTGCCAGACTCTCAGAAACCGCGCGCAGGCCTATGGGAGAGGTGCTTGGTAACTGTCAGATAAGAAGGAAAGTAAGTCCTGGAGCTTCTTGGACCTTGGGAACCTCGCCAGTTCCCAAGGCCAAAGAACATCCCAAAGACTTGTGAGAAAATATCCAAGAGTTAATAAAATAACCACAGCTGCATGTTTGCACGCAGACTAATGTTATAAGTCTGCGGCTGGGTGATATAAGCAGGATTTCCCCAGCTGCTCTCTGAAGTCTCACCCGTGGAGTGGACGCACTGCCTGGGACAATCCCAGTTGGAACTCCAGATGGCTGTTTATGGGACTTCCCAGCGCTGCTTGGATCTGGATGTAGGTGTTTCCCCAATTTGGTGATGTAAACACTGTTTAATTCTTTTCTTCTTCTTCTTAGTGTGCCTGCATCATCTTGCTTTCTTTGCTTATTTGCTTATTGCTGTATCTTAATAAATATCATAAGCTGGCTTATTAGTGTGATAAGTGGTTTCTTTTACTAACGAATCCTTTGAACCTAAACGAAAGTAAAAACCTCCAGCGAAACAGTAAGTAGCATAGTGAGGTATATAATATTAATGACTCCTTTCAGGCTTTCTCCACTTCTTTTCTCTCTTTAGCAATGATCTCTAAATAATCTCACAACTTTACCTCTCTGTCCCTCTAGCAGGTCCTGTAGGTCCTCACTACTGAAGCCAGTGTTATCAAATGTCTGTGGAATCCCTCGATTCCCCCTTATGAGTGTCCCAATGTCTGTAAGGATAAAGTCCATGGCATACAAGACCTGTCTTCTTGCTTCTCCAGATGTATCTCTCAGCACCTCCTTTACTCCTCTTTTTACCATGTGGGATCACTTGCAGTTCCCTAAACCTTACCTTGTGTCACCCCTCCATGCCTCTGTACAGATCCCACAGCCAGGAATGTGCTCCTTGCCTCCCCCACCTAGTGACGTATCCATTCGCCTTTCAAGACTTAGCTTAAGCTTTACCTTAACTATGAAGCCACATTACCTGGTCTCCCCAGGTGTTGGTGACCACTTCACACTTGAGCCTCCACTGAAAATGTTCACTTTCCTAGTAGAGCATTGGTAAGTCAATTTTTTATCAACCGAATGGTGAGCTCCTTAATCTTTTATCCATCCTGAGTCCCCAACACTTAGACTGGGCGTGTCCTTAAGGAGAGAAGTGCTGCAGGAAAGAAGTGAGGCTCAGCAAGGGTCAGGTCAAATTGTCGAGGGCCTTGGATGCCATTCTGTTATAATCCAACTGTCTACCACCAGATGTCCCCAAGTCCCCTCATCCTTCTGCGGCCACCCTTTCCTCTAATATCCAAATTTTAAGTCTCCAGCTCTCATTCCACATTCTTTGGAAAGCCTGATATCACCTTCTCCTTCCTCGGCCCCTTCTCCTAAGTATCTCTGGAGCTTCAAGGAACAAGGAGTGAGTCAGGGGCTCCCAGTTCCCTTGGTCACCACTTGCTCCCCTTTCCTGCTTATCCTGACATTGTTATTCTTCCAGTGGCTTCTACACTGCTTCACTTGATGGATTCCATCCTATTCTTTTGTTCTCTCAAAACAGCTTGAACAGAAGCCTGTGGTGGTTGGAAGACTTTTTTACAATTTCTTTCAAAGTTTTGAATAGATAATATATTCACATAGTTTAAAAATAAAATAATATGAAAGGGTACATAGTAAAAATTCTCACTCCTACCTCTGCCCTGTTTGTCTTATTTTCACCTTTTCCCTGCCATAGTTAGTATCCCCTTATGGTTAATTTATGTAAATATAATTTAATGAAAAAAAATATTTTTTCTCTTTCTGTTGAACATTGTTGGCAAAAGCTATGAAAATATGCTGCCAGAATCCACTTTCAAATCTGTACTGTCGTATGCTCTCTGTGGGGCCTTCTCACTGCACAAAAAAATCCTTTCTTTTCCATTTTCCCACAGGAATGATTTCCACAGTGACATTTTTTAGAAAAAAAAAATTGGGACACAAGGTCTGAGAAGTGAATTTTTGTAAAATATGGGACTAGATAATAAGCTTGTCCTGGAAAACATGGGATCAAAGTCTCTGCAGCTTTTCCAGCCCTCTCAAACCCTGAAGGCCAGATCCTTCCCCTGGGACAGTAGACTTTTAGCATTGTTTAGACTGACAGACAAGACTACAGCTGAGGAAATAACTGACAATGATTGAAACTTGAATATTAGACATCACTGTGCTAACATGTGGGATCTATCACTGGTGGCCCTCCCCCCAGGGCTCCTGTCTGCTGCTGTCTGCCTGGGCCTCCCTCCCTCTGGAGAGACCCTCCCCTCCATCTTTTTATTCTTCTTCCATGTCCTGGCACTTTCTCACTGCTGTGGCCCCCCTCCCAGGCTGCTCTGAAGACTCCTAATTTCTTTCGTTTTATAGGCGGAGCAATTTAGCTTTCAGGGATGGGAGTGGAGGTGTCACATGTGAGACACTCTTTTAGGAATTCCCAGAAGAAATAGGGTCTCTCAAGTGGCATTTAATTTTAGCAATCGAGCTGCACTATAATAATTGACAAGTAGATAGGAAGGCATCAGAACGCTCCCTCATTAAGATTAATGAGATCAGATTCTCACTGGATTTACCATCTAACAAACGTTTCACCTTTTGGGTTAATGCATTTTTTATACTTATTCCCTATTTTGTTTTTTATGGCAGAGACAATTAGGGTTCCTCAAATATTCCAGGTATTCTCCTACATTACCCAGCTTCACTTGCAGTTAGGTTGGGGGCCATGTGACTTATTCTGGGCAATGAATTATGAACAGAAGTGGCATTGTGTCTTTTCTGGACAGAGGCAAGTCACAGCCAGTATGCTTTCCTCTATCCCTTTCTCCCTGAAGTGGAGGCCAAGTGTTTGAGGTGGTGCAGTTACAAGCTACAGGAGGGCCATCTCACCCACACTGGACTGTGATGTGAGAAAAAAGTAAATGTTATTGTGATAAGCAATTGAGTTTTTGTAGATATTTGCATTAATATTTAATTGCATGGCTGTGCTACTTCAGCCAATATTTTGGAAATTAATTAAGCCTAAAATCTTTAAAAATGTGTATATATATCTTATGTAGGACATGCAAATGTGTCTCCACTTCTCCATGAATTACTGTTTGAAAATCTTTATAATTGTTTGTATGTTTGGAGTTCCTGTGGATGTATGTATAAACAAATGCCATTAAAAGTATTTTAGTATCTTAGCAATCCTGCTCTCAAAGCCAGCAAGTAGGCAAATTATGTTTCAAGGCTGCTCTGAGCCCGCCAAGTAGACACCATGAGCAAAGCTCACCCTCCCAAATTGAAAAAATTTATGGGCAAGTTATCATTGAAATTAAATGGTAGCAGACATGTCCAAGGAATATTGCGGGGATTTGATCCCTTTATGAATCTTGAGATAGATGAATGTGTGGAGATGGCAACTAGTGGGCAACAGAACAATATTGGAATGGTGGTAATACAAGGAAATAGTATTATCATGTTAGAAGCCTTGGAACAAGTATAAACAATGGTTGTTCAGCAGAGAAATCCATGTCCTTGCTCCAAAGGGCCTGTTTTTACTGTGGTGTAAAAATCAGGTCTGTACATTTTCATATTAAACTTTTTGTTAAATAAACTTTTGTAATAGTAAAAAAAAAAAAAGCCAGTAAGTACTTTCAATATTAAATATAAGCTTGTACTACGTTGCCCTTTCATTTACTCCTAATTTTGTACATTCCAGATACAGGTACAAAGTCCTGTTTGACCCACTTACAAATTTCTTTAGACATTCCCAGAAACAATTATGCCAAATTCTGATGTGAGATTTGTTTTCTTAAAGTTTTTCAAGATAATCATAGTATTCCTCTGTTGTGAGGAAAGCGAAATTAATTTAGAAGCTTTCTATTTGAAAGCTTGTCCGAAGTTCCTAATGACCAGCCCAATTTTCTGTCATCTGACATGGACATATACCAGGCCCCACTCTGGCTGCTTCAATACCTTTTCTTCTCTTGGCAGCTCAGGTGCTCTCTTAAACAGTGCATATTTCACTTGAAATTTCAGTCACATTTCCACGGCAGTCACAGGAGTTCCCTAATTTTGTAGGACTGCTGTAACAAAATGGCTTATACAGCCGAAATTTCTCTCACAATCCAGAGGCTCGAAGTCTGAGATTAAGGTGTCTGCAGGGCCATTCTCCCTCAGTAGGCACTAGAGAAGGATTTGTTCTAGGCCTGTCTCCTAACTTCTGGCAGTTCTTTGTTTGTGGCAGCATAACTCCAGTTTTCACATGGTTTTCTCCCTGTGTGTGTGTCTGTGTCCAGATTTTCCCTTTTTTTTTTTTTTTTATAAGAACACTCGTCATATTGGATTAGGGGCCACCCTTCTCCAGTTATCACTTCATAGTAACTTAAATTACATCTGCAATAACCCTATTTCCAAGTAAGGTCAGATTCTGAGGGACTAGGATTAGGACTTCAATGTATAAATTTTGGAGTATACCATTTAACCCACAGCAGTCATTAATGTATGTGGTGTTAACCATATAAACATAACTGTTAACAGCAAAGACCTTAGAGTCAGACTCATTTGTGTTGGAATCCATTTTCTGCCATTTGGAACTCAGTTTCTTTGTTTCTAAAATGGGGTCATTGGTCATTACCTTATAGGGTTATTGTGTTAATTAAGTAACGTAAATGTAGCATGATATTAGAGTGGGGCTCCTTTTGTCTCAATTTTAGCCATGGCCTCAAAGACCAAAATCAAAATATTTAATTGCAGTATGGTAATTAAAGTACCTCATTCTAGAGTGAGTTGCTAGACCTATGCAAGATGTGCTTAGAGAATACAAAACTATTTGGGCTAGTGTATACAATCACTCATAAAGGAATCAAGGCTGATGAGGCCAGAAGAAGGGAATTTCTTCTAGAGAGAATTCTTCCTGCTCCAATGGGAGGAGAGAGATGCCTCCCCCTCACCTCAAGTCATGTGACAGGGACCCTTCAGAGAGCTTGAGGGGAAGTAGTACTTGATGTTTGATTTAGGTCTGAAAGATTAAATGTGGAAGGCTGTGGCTAGAGTTGCCTGTCTGCTGGCCGCAGGGGCCCAGAAAGCTCTTCTACTGACAGCACAACAATGAAGTGGAGAATGTGTGCCCAGTGGGCTGGTGGGATGAATCTAGCCTGGAGTCATTTCAAAAGGCTTTGTTTGCCCAAGGGGGCTTCCTGCCAAGCTGAACTTCAACAAAAAGAAGTATACCCTTAGATGCAGAAACTGAGGGGATTCATCACTGGCCAGCCTAGAAAGGAGCTTTGGTTGGAAGGCTGCAATGGGATTTCTCTGAGGAAGCTGTCAGCACCCCAGCAGAGAAAGAATCAGCATTGGGAATATGTCATTCCAGGGGGCTCCGATGCCAGATTATTTCAGATCAGTTTAGAGATGTTTTCCCCCTGGCTTTATCTCTTCCCAGTTGTGTTCCAACCCCAGAGTGTCCCAAGGCAGTCTAGCAGGAGAGGAAGACATTGGAAAGAGAAGGGGGAAAAGAAGGGAAATGGAAAACCATCTTTCAGAGATATGGAGTGGAAGCCAACCATGTCCTCCTCAACGAAAGGCTTTCCAGCCATAGGAATCTCAAGCTGGGGGTGTATTTAAACTTCAAACTGGATAAGAGCATTAGGTTACGTGATATTAACCCTGGACTGGACATTTTCGTGACTGAAATGAGATCATTCGGGGTGGGGGGAGGGGAGCAAAATGAATTAGAAGTCTTTTTATGATCTGAGAAGGACTGAAAAAGCAATGAGACCTCATTTCTCTCATGGAGTAGGGGACAAATCTACACATAGAGTCTGAGTAGGATGGGAAAAAATAAAGGTGTCCTCTACTTGTATCTTACTGCATTCATCTTGGCAGAAAGTCAGTACTCAGTACGAGTTGCTATTAATCTGATGATGCTGATAATTATTTTAGTTACCCTTTTGACTGAAGAAACCCAAATTATCTTTTGTGGTAATGTCAATATATAGTTTCAAGGAAGCAAAAATCACTCCAGCAATTATACATAGAATGGGATTCAGTAAGGGTTTTCAGGTGCTTGCAAAATCATTGGAGAGCTGGAAGAGCAGTCTCTAAACTGAGCCTCTAGAAATAACTTCCAGGAGATAACCATCAATCTGATTTGCCCAAGGAGCTATAGCCCTTGCCACAGTCTGCTATGGAAACTTTTGGGTTCTTGAACATACTGCCATAGTCATAATCTGAGGGTCATGAAGCCACTGTCATCCCTGCAGTCACTGGCTCATAACACTCATGAAGCTGGACACTGAACATTGAAAGGTTGTTTTGGAAAAACCCAGTGCTAGCATGGCCCTACTTGCCTGCAGCAAAAAAATCACAGCAAGCAGGTGACCTTGATCTCACTCTTGCCCTTCAAAGCTGTTTAATTGGAGGTGCTTAACTCACAATCAGAGTGTAAGCTATGGAGTCAGATAAATTTAATTTTGAACTTTTCAGACACTATAGTACAGGAAGTTACCATAGAAAGTGGTTGGAATGGATGTTAAAATCTTGATGATCTCATGCATATGGAAAGACATATTATGCCAGTGACCCCAGCCTCTGTCTAAAGGAAAAAATACTGGATTCAGGTGGGTGTTTCAAAAATCAACTTCATTTAGGCCTAATTTGCTACAATAAAGTGCAACTATTTTAAGTGTACAGTTCAATGAGTTTTAACAGATATAATGTGAATGTAATCACCACCGTAATCAAGATATAAAGTCTTCAGTCCTTCCAAAAAGTCCCTTTGTGTCCCTTTGCAGGCAATCCTCTCATTCTTCCCACCCCAACAAACCACTGATTTGCTTTCTGTCACTATCAATTACTTTTACCTGTTTGAAAATTTCATGTAAATAAAAGCATGCAGTAAGATACAGCTGGTTTTAATATCTGAACATAGTTTCTTTTTCTTGCCAAGCGCTCAGCATGGCATAGTGGAATTAATAGAATCTTTGAAGTCAGAGAAACTCAGAATTGAGTCCCAGCTTTCCTACCTACCAACTTTGACCATGTGCAAGTTGAATGTGCTGAGCCCAGATTTCTTATCTGTAAAATGGACATTTAAAACAAAAACATCTGTGAAGGTTAGAACTAATGTATGAAAAGCACACAATTGGCACTCCACAAATGATATCTATCATTATTCTTGATGATGGCCTATCATTTTCTGTTTATGCTAATTTTCCAGTGAAACTTTTTGAAACTACATAGGGCTTCTGTAGAGAATTTTATTGATGGCTTTCACATTTGACTGCCATAATACTCTGGTTTCTCTTCAGATCGTATAAATCTTTCACCTTTTACATTTGACTGCCATAACAGTGATTAGAAGCTATTCTGTGGAGTATAAGGATTGCTTAGGTGCATATCTGGGTTTGACCACTTACTGTGTGACCTAATGCAAATCCTGAATCTTTCTGTGCCTCAGTTTTCTCATTTGTAAAATGGGAATAATAATAATACTTAGGATTGTTGTGGGAATTAAATGAGATAACACATATTATCTTACTTGATGCTCAATAAAAGTTAGCTCTTTTTAATATCATCATTATTTCCTATTGACATTTTCCTAAGATCCCTCAGAGTGGATTCTATCTCTGTACCCATGCAAGCTCCTTTCCCCAAAAGGAGATCCTGCCTCTTTTTTGGTCAACTTAATTTTCCCATTTCAGTCTCTAGGGACTTCATCCTACAAAATATATTTGACACTTATCCCACAATTCCTATTATCATTGAACTATATAATGTTCAAGATAGAAAAAATGATCCATTCAAACCCTTTGTTCCACAGCTGGTTTAATAGAGGTCCAGTAAGGATAAATTGTTTTTCCAAGGCCATATTTTAAGAACATGCACTGGGTTGGAACTTGGTCTCCTAACTCCCAGTCCTGTGTCTATGACATGATTTAAAGTGCTTAGCAGAGTCCTGCATAGTCCCTCAGTAGTTTACTGTATTGTGTAATTCTTAAAATGCATTGTGTTCAGTTGGTTTCTAGAGACAAGTCCAGGAACTTTGCTTGTCATAGTGCCTAAGCTCTTGTAATTCTGCAGGATTAAACAAATGATACTCAGCCCTGTCAAAATATAATCGCAAAGCTTATCACGAAAATCATCTGAAAATAAGTCATCCATATTTACAATGTGATATGAGTGTGCTGCATAGCAGGATGTGCTGCATAGATTTTATACAGTGGATATAAATTCCTGCTGACATGGTGGTGTCAGTTAATTTAGAGACTAGCCATAAATTTAAGAGATCCTTCTATGTAATTGCAAATAAAATGCTTTTAATCACCAGTTCAGTCTTTTGGTAAATACTTTAAAAAGAAATTTTAATTATCTCTTTAGTTCAGTAAGATAAAAGCCTTTACATTATACCCACACAAGACATACACAACTGGATAAAAAATAAAATGCAGGCAAAACCACTGTTGTATTTGTATGCAAGACAGCAGTTATACAGCTTCTCTAAGGCTGAGGAACTAAATGTGTCATCTGACAGTTAAGTTTATGTCCACATGCCACAAACACTTTGGACTTTGGTGAAGAATAAATAAGGAACTCCAGTATGCATATCCTGAGAAGGAGGAAGAAAAGGAAAAGAACATAAGGAAGTTAGGAAGATAGATCCTTTTATGGAAAGAAAGTTGAATAATTTCATGTCTCAATTCTTCCCTCACAATTTTTAAAATGCTGTATGTTAGGGCTTCCTAAGACTACTCCTCAGGTCCAGTGATTTGATTGAAGGATTCACAGAACTTAGCCTGTATTTGTACTCATGGCTTATATTTATTATTGTGAAGAAATGCAAAGCTAAATCAGAAAATGGAAAAGGCACAAGAGGCAAAGTCAGGGGAAGACCAGGCATAAGCTTCCAAGAGTCCTCTCATAGTGAAGTGGCTTAATTCCTTCAGCAAAGAGTTGTGACAACACATGCAAATATTATATACTGGGGTGTCCAAGGTTTTTTATCAAGGGCAGGTCATATAGGAACCCTCTGTCTACCACATGCCCAAATTCCAGAAATCAGATGTCCAACATAAACCATGTTGTTTGTCCAAGCAATCTAACCACAGTAAGACACATTTGTCATTTAGGGAAAGTTTTATATCAGTGTAGGGAACTTTTTACCAGCCAAATTCCCACATCCCAGCCAAGGGCTCATCTTGCAAGCAGGCCTTTCCAAGGATAGCATTCTCAGGCCTGCTGTGCTAACTTTTTTCTGCATAGACTATTCATTCTAGTGTGCATAGAGACATAAGAATGATAACTATCATAATTACATTTGAGATAATTAACGTGTAACAGACAAGTTGACTCACTTGTCTAAAGTAATATCTAGCTAGTTGGGTGGGATAGTTCAACTGGGACCTGGGGACTCGGTTCTGACTATTTGTTAGATTCCTTTGTTCTTCTCCAATTTGCATTTGCTGTTGCCGCCAAAATGCTGCCAGTACAGCTTCTTCTCACATGTTTGGTGCCTGGGCTGGGATGGCTGGAACAGCCAGGCCTAGTGCTATGTCTATGAAAATTTACCAGATTGATGTCTCGGACTTCTTTGCAGCATGGTGGTCCCAGAAACTTGGACTTCTTACATAATGGCTGTCTTCCCCTAAGCATTCTAAGAAACCTGGTGGAGGTCCTAGAACAACACTTCTTTCACACTCTATTAGTTAAGCAAGTCACTAAGACTTGCTGCAGATTCAAAGCGAGGGGAATTAAACTCAGTAGCTTAAATAGCAAAGAATTTGCAAGCATCCTTAATATATTGCAATACATAATTTATCTGAATATCTTAACAATATTCATTTTTCTTATAGTTATCTACTTTGCATGTTTTATCTCTCCTACTGGACTGCATGTTCCATAAGGGTAGAAGCCCAGTCTGCCTCTGTTTCCAGTTCCCTTCAGTGTTTAGCAGTACTTTGCTTATAGTACACATGGAGTAAATACTTGTTGAATAACGGAATACTATTAAATGCTTACTTCATGCCAAGCACTATACTAAGGTCTTTAAATTTATCATATTATTTAATCCTTACAATACCTCCAGAGGTAAGCATTATTATTATCATTTTTAGATGAGGAAACTGAAGCATAGTATGGTTATTTGCCAAGAGCACATAATTGGTGCCAGGATTTGAACTGAGACTGACTCTAGAATATATGCTAAATCATCATCCTCAATGCTTTCATCATGGGTTGGACTTTGCATGAAGAGGAAATCCAAATAATCTAAATTATAGTATTGAGCTGTGCAAAAAGAGAGGTATTAGGCCCTGTATTTAGTTTATTCAGTTCTTTTTCCTATTTTATTGGAGAAGTGGAGAGGGAAGTATAAAGAAAAGAACCAAGAATGGTAATAGGCCTAAAGTGCATTCTAATTGGCAAAGCCATGTTATGTAATCTTGAAAATTATGTAATCTTGAGGCATTTGTAATCTTAACACATTGTGGGGTTTTTTGTTTTTGTTTTTTTATCTATGAAATGAACACAAGGGGTGAGTTAAAGAAAATAAGTGAAAAATGGAAAGAAATACTATTTCATGTTATATGAGCTTTGGGTTATATTTGATTCTGAACAATTGATCATTTTTATTTTTTAAATCATATGTGATGAGATATAGAGTCTAAGAGTTAAACATGTGACTTATATGTTTGTCATTGGAAAATAGTTAAGATTAGAAACTTTTTTCTTTGAAATAGTAAAGTGAGTGATTAAGTCCTCACCAAGGCCTTATAGAAGACCTTTCCCCTGGGGGAAAGGGTTAAAGGGGAATGGAGAATATCTGAAAGTAGAAGGAAGAAGGGGCAGGAGAGTTTCCTAAACTAAAGAAGAAGACAAGTGACAAGCATGAATAGGGGGGAGATTGAATCACGAAAGCTGTCCACGGGAAGTTTTCTCTGGGATGGTGACTGGGACATACAGGACTATTGGGATAAGTTCTGCTGTGAGAAATAGAAAACATAAGATGGTAATGACTGACACAATTGGAAATTGATTTCTTGCTGACATGAAAATGTGTGGAGGAGAGCAGTCCAGAGCTGTATAGTGGCTCCATGGGCTTTGGGAGATCCATCCATTTCTATCCTCTTGCTCTGTGCTATGGACTGACACAAGCCAATTTGTTCCCACACAACTATTAGGGTCTTTCTGGTAGAAAGAAGTAGGTGAGGTAAAAGTATTACCTGCTTTTCCAACCTTGCTGCCAGGTTATATAAAAGACAAGTCTCAGAACAAATTCTACAACAAAAGCAGACACTTATAAGAAAACATTTATTTATTAGTTAGCATAAGAATAGTTTATATAATCTATTCTTTCAATTCAGTGAAGTCTCAGCTCTCCCTCCTCCAGTCACCAATCTAGGCTAGGATAAAAAATTCAACTGGGACAACATAACAACATTCCAGAAGCAGGAATCTTGCTATCCAAGTAATCAGCATCAGGCAGCCAAAAAGCACTAGAACCAAAGGCTGGATCTAGTATCATTTAGAGATTAAAGGCAGGCACCATTCCTAAAGGTATAGGCCACAGGCCTCATTGGATTCTTTTATTCTATTCATGCAAGTGTGGGGATCATCTCTAAAATACTTCAGCCAATCTTATATCTTAAATATTTTTAATTAAGCCAAAGACAGTTAATGTCTAGCATTCATTATAGTAGTTAGTAGAATGTTAATTTCATTCACCCTTAAAAACATATTTGTGAAATTCACTAAGAATATTAGCAAAGAGTCTGGTGTTGATCCAGAGATAAATGACAGAAACACTTAGTCACTTCTAGAATGTGGGATTTTCAGTTGGAACAATTAATACTCTCTCTGGAGTGGGAATTTTCAACTGAAATTTTAGCTGACTGCACCTGGGTTATAATGTAACCTAATTAGGACAAATAAAATATCTCAATTTAATTTAATTTAATTTCCATCCTCAAAACATTGCTTGTGCACATACTTCTGCTTAGATCCTATTGACTGGAACTTGGTAACATGGCCACATCCAGCTTCACAGAAAGCTGGAAATTGTAGCTTTTAGTCTAGGAAGCCATGTACCCGGACATGATAAGTGTTACTACTAAGGGACAAGAGATTAACAGATGTTTTGTGAACCCTGGAAGGTTTCCTGTACAAAGGAGGGACTCACCATAGTTGCTCAATACTTTCACTCGCATTGCAATAAATAAGTCCTACTCCACCCTGAGACTGTGGGAAATTTTCCAAGTATGATAAACAGCCCCATGTCTTCCCAGAAATGGATCATGATTGAGGCAATAGCTTAGTGGCTTAATGGTAGATAGATGTGTGAAGGCAAACATCTCTTCCATTAATTTTCCTATGTTCTAGGTTATGTTAGGGTCTTGCTACTGAAAGCATGTCCATGGTCTGGAAGCTTCAGGATCACCTGGGAGCTTGTTAAAATGCTGACTTTGCATTTTAACAAGATTGCCAGATGACTCCCATGAGCAGTAACATTTGAGAAGCACTATTTTTGAATGCTTCCCCCTCTTCCCTCAACACGCATGTACCCAAACATTCTGCAGTTGGGGCTAAAGTGTGTTCCCCAGCAGGGCAACTTTGACCTAGAGCACAAAAGTAAATCTGGGGAACTCATGAACAAGTGGTACATTATAATTTAGATCATAAATTACTCAGCATTTCATGAAGATTAGCTTATTATCTTATTCAAAAAGCAATTAACATATTTTTGGTCAATGATAAGAAAATAACCAGAAGAATATATTAAAAGTGGATCTAGTTGGAGGGTAGAACTCTGTGTAATTTCTGTTTCCAACTTTGCCATAATTCTAAAAATTTTCTTTTAAGTATAAACTATTTTAAAGTAGAAGAGATGATATGAAAACATTTGTTTTAACTTTAGTGATCAGTTAGATATCTGAATAAAAAGTAAATCTCTAACTGTTCTGGAAGAGAACAGCTATGGCTTAGGATCATTATGAATAGTCCCAAGACAAGCTTCTGCAGTTGCCAAGGTAAACTGCTTATTCACAGGAGATGGGCCATGCTTATTTTGGAATATTGCTCTTAATTGCTGACTTCTGCAACTCAAAAATTTTAATGTTATTCCCAAACTTTGCTTTAAACACATTTTCATGTTGAAAGTTGGCACAAAAATTTAATAAAATCTTCTGGTAATTGAAATGATTCAATTCAGCCACATTTATTAGAAATCTGAAGGTTACATAGCCCTGACTCTGTTTTTTTCATTTTGGAGGAAACATACAAAGGAATGAAAAGACATGGTCTCTGCATTTGGGAACTCACTTTGGAGGACTATTGTAAAATTTATTACTTTCTCTCAGAATTAGGATTTAATTGTGTTTAAATAATTTAATTCTGTTGGATATTTTTAAAATGGTATACATTCTTTCTAAAACCTATGATTTATCTGATCCACTCGATATAAAAACAAGAAGCTCTAGCTTCAAAGGTCCTGATGCATATAGAGGACATAATTTCACGATAGCAAATATGGAAATGCATTGAAGGCATTGGGTTTTTCTCCAACTGCTTCTGGAGAAAGATGAAGAAGGACAAACAGAGGGAGCAGAGCTTGCAATGGAAAATTCATGCCTGATCCTTAACTAACTTTTGAAACAAATTTCCTCAGAAGAAATTTTTACTCTACCTATGGGATTAGGTAAAACTCACTAAAAACAGTCAGGGATTAATGAGAAAGATTCCATATTCTATCAGAGGATTTGTGATAAACTGCTAATCCTCTGACATTTTAATTTGTGAACTGATTGATATAGATGTTAATTTTTATGCATAGTTTTATTAATAAATTATAAATTTAATAAATTAATAAATTGTCTTTTAAAAACAATAAATAGCAATAAATAAATAAATAATAAATGGAAATTAAAATAATAAATTTAAAGCTTATTTATTTATTTATTTTTGTGGTTGCAAGGAATAGAAACCCATCACACTAGCTTAGTTAGAAAAGTTTATTTCAGTGTTATAGGTACATCACAGAATTCTGGGCAATTGGGTCTTGCACAAACTAGAAGGCTGTTCAGAGCTAAGATAAATTCTCTCCTCACTTAATCTCAACTTTTTCCCGCAACTGTACCATTTTCATCTCTTTAAAGATCAGTTTCATTTGCTTATTCATCATCTTGCAAATGGCTTACTCGACTGCTAAGCTGACATGACTTTACCATTCCAATGCCTACTCCGACTAGTAACAGTCTCTGTATTTTATAGTTTGAATTAATGATGGAGGGAATCTGATTGGTGCAGATCGTCTGTTCTAGTCCAGACACACCATTCACAGGTCTCTGGTCAGCCAATGGATCGACCAGATCAGACATGACTAGGTAAAGGAGAGGTAGCATGTGATGTGCTGGGCTGCCTAGTCTTCTGGGCCTTCCTTACTTCAAACAAAATAAAAGAAAGGAGTAAATAATGTCATTGATGTTGGTCTTGTCAAATCTGTAATGTGAAGCTATAGAAGACAATGCACATGAAGGAATTATATAATGTAAGTTGACTAAGAGGCCAAATGAATACTATGACAAAAAGTACCAAGGAGTGAGAATCCAATATGATCTGTAGTGATTTGAGAAAGCTTATGACAGTATGGAATGTTGAAAAGCTGAAGGAGTGTTAGATATATAAAATTTTTTAAAAAGTGAAAAAAAAAGTATGTGTTCCTTGAGTAATCAGTTACAGACTAAAATGAATATGAAATTCTAGAGAATTCTGGTTCAAGGTGGCTGATGAAACACATGCTCAGGAATAAAAATATATAAAGAATAAAAGGAAAAAAAATAACGCAAAGGAATGGGAGGGGTAATTGGTAGACAAGAGATTTCAACAAATTTCTGGAAGTTTATCAGTACTGATGAAGCAGTGTAGAGGAGGCCATAGCCAAGGGCACACCATGGAGTTGTCTTGGCAGACCCAGAGAGGATCTGGACTTTAACTCAGTAGATACAATGGGGAATGGATCTGAGAAATTGGACTGAAAGGATTTATAGACAGCCATTTACCCCAGACCAAAAATAGGAGGGTTTAAACAATCTTAAGAAACTTCCTAGGAAAAAATAGGGCAGATGACAAAAGAAAACATTCCCAGAGTAAGTATCTCTTAATTCTGGCATTGCAGGGGTTCCCAGTGTTACAGCTATTCTATTGAAGCCTACCATTAACCAGCCCTGAATATGTCCATGCAACTCCCAGAAAGTCATTAAATGGCCATATTCTTTTTTGAAAAATCTGTTTGGCATAATTTTTAGATTTACTGAAAACTTGGAAGAAACATACAAGAATTCCTATCTACAATATATCCAGCTTCCTGAAATACTAATATTTTAACATATATACTTTATCCTCTTCTCTCTCCTTATAGATTGAGCAATAGATGGGTATATAGATATACCTTTTATTTTTTTCTGAACCATTTGAGAGTTAGTTGCAAACACAATACCCCTTTACACTTAGATACTCCAGTGCATATCTCTTAAAGACATTTTCCTACATAATTACAGGAAAATGATAGAAATCAAGAAGTTAACATCGATATACTATCATTATCTAATTATAGACCTTATTCAGTTATTAAAAAAAAGTGTTCTTTTTAGGAAAGTAAATTTCCAGATCATGTTGCATTCAGTGATCTTATCTCTTTAATCTCCTTTAGTGGGGTCTGGTTCACTCAGTATTTGCGTTTCATGGTATTGATATTTGAGATTGCTGGTCAATTATTTTGTAGAATGTCCCTCAGTTTGGGTTTGTCTAGTGTTTCCTCATGATTAAATTCAGGTTATGTACTTTTGGCAGGAATATCATAGAAATCAGTGTTTTTCTCAGTGCATATCTTATCAGGAGGCACATGATGTTAATTTGTCCCATTATCTCATTTTTAATGTGAGCAGCAACCAAGGATCAATGAATATCAGATGAAAGTCTCCAAAGGAGACATGAAAAGGAAAACCAAAAATAAATCAACAGAGAAAAAAAAAAAAAAAAGAAAAAATGACATCAAAGGAAAGAAATAATTCAAGGAACAGAAGTATACTTCAAACTAGGAGAGTCTTTCCAATTGGTGACTTCTGAGATTTGAAAAGATATTGCATACATAAACAAAAAAATTATGATATAAAAAAGAAATAACTGTTAGAAAATAAAATTGTAATTGCAGAAATAGTAAAAAAAAAAAAGAAGGTTTTAAAGAAGAATCAAGAAACTCACCTAGAAAATAGAACAAAAAGAGTGAGAGATAGGAAAGATAAGAGATAAAAGGCATAGAAGCTCAGTGGGGGAATTCTGTATTAGGATAGGATTTCACTACATACAATAGAAAATCACAAAATGATCAAATATTGACAAGATGGAAATTTCTCACTCATATAAAAAATGAAGGCAGTAACAAGGTGGTTTGGTGGCTTCAGCGAGTCACCAGGAACACCAGGCTCCATTCTATCATCAACCAAAGGGTTTCCTTTGGCAGAACCACTTCATGGTCCATGATGGCTTCTGCAACTGCAGTTGTTATATCTGAATTCAGGCCATAAAAAAGAAGTAAAGTTAGTGGGGTGGGTACGGGGTGGGGGCAGGGAAGCTCTTCCAAGCTGTGGCAACTAACTTTAAGTAGCTTTCCAATAAGTCTGCTTACATTTTAATGGCCAAACCTAGCTACAAGGGAAGCTAAGAAATGTAGTCCTTAATTCTGCCCAGCAATATGACCATATGACAAGGTCAGGATTCTCCTACTAAAGGAGGGAGGAATTGATACTCAGCTAGGCAGACAGCAGATTCTGCCACATGGTTTCATATGCAACATAATTTACAGAGCAGAAAGGAGATACTAGTAACTAAATTAACTGTCTGACAAAAACCCAACAGATACCTAATAGGATACAGTTTTATACACAGTCATAACACTGAAAGTTTAGAAATCTAGGAATAAAAAATTAGTGTAATTCCAAACAAAACAAATGTGTTTAAGAAATATGTAAAAGATGCTCAACCTTGTTAAAAAATTAGAGGATTGCAAATGAAAATAAAAATGAAATAGTTTTCAGGATCAGCTTGGAAAAATTAAGATATTGAAAATAACCCATGTCCGTGGTTTTGAGAAAAAAGTTTTCTCATCAACTGTTGGCATAAGTATAAATAAATTCAGCTTTTGGGGATGAAATTTTGGCAGCATTTATCAAAATATAAATAAGTTTTCTTTGATGGTATATACATTTACAAACTTGGCTTAAAACAACATATTTAAAGACACACACACATTTATTAACTTAAACTCTGTAGGTCAGAAGTCTGATGTGGGTCTCACTGGATTAAAATCAAAGCTACATCAGTTGTGCTCCTTTTTTGGAAGCTCTATGATCCATTTCTGGGATCTAGGATTTCTAGGCTCTAGAATTCATTTTCAGCTTATTTAGTTTGTTAGCAGAATTTAATTCCTTGCAGATGTAAGTCCAAGTTCCTTATCATCTTGTTGTCTATCAGCTGAGGGCGGTTCCAGCTTCTAGAGTCTACCTGGCTCATGGTCCCCTTCCTCCATCTTCAAAGCCCGTAATGGTGACTTGAGTCCCCATCACACTTTGAATCTCCTCTTCCTTCTGTTTCAACTCTGACTCAGGAAAAATTCTCCACTTTCAAACACTCATGTGATTAGATTGGTGGTGCACTAATTATCTGGCTGCAATTATCTGGTGCACCCAGATTATCTGGGATAATCTCTCCATCTCATTGGTAACCTTAATCATGTCTGTCAAGATCCTTTTGCTGTGTAAAATAACAAATTCACAGGTTCTGAGGATTAGGCCCTGGATGTCTTTGAGAGGGTGGAGAGCATTATTCTGCCTACCACAGTAAATTATGCGTTCCCTTTTATCCAGCAATAGCACACATAAACACACCTCACATACACTAAAATCTGAGAAGAGAGAAAATAGAAGACTTAATTAGCAGCATCAAACTCTTATCAGCATTATGAAATACTAAGAAAAATATAGAGCAAAGCTTTCAAAGTTCTGGGGAAAATAACTTTAAATTCAGATTGCTATGCTTAGCCAAACTATCAATAAGGGGAAAAAGCCATTTCAAATATTTAAGGATTAGACATTTTATCTCCAATATACAGTTTGCAAAAATTTCTTGAGGTTGGATTTCAGCAATAAGAGAGTAATCTAAGAAAGAAGAAGGTGGGGTCACAGGAAGCTGTCACTCCACACTGGCACACTGGGACAGCAGGGCAGTGAAGCCCTGGACAGTTGTTGGGCAGCAGCCTAAAGAGTAACTGGTCTACACTGGAGTGGGAGAATTGAGGACTCCAGATGGGCATTGTTCAGAAATAGACTGGGGTGGATTGAAATGGTTTATCAGTGAGAGCTTGGAAAACTTGAGAATATAACAAAGGTACAGAATACATCATCCCAAATGAAAGCACACATCCTGTTTTAAGCAATTGGTCAAGTGTAAAACAAACAAAGAAGCAAAAAACTCAGAGTTTTTGAACCGGAGTGAGGCATAGTCTCTTTTGCGTAATACTGCGGTCATGGTGCTGACACTGTAAAGAACAATGCCTCCACACAAGCCTGGTCACAACCTGGACATGTTTGTATGTAATGACTTTATGTGGGAAAAGATCTTGAAGAATGTGCACTATGATATTAACAGTGACTAGTTAGAGATGGGATTTTGAGTGATTTTTTTTTGTCTGTATTTTTTAAATTTTCAAAAATGATCATATATTTGTTATTATACAAGTTAGGTAGTGTTATTGACTTTTAAAACAGTGAAAAGAAAATTAATGACATTATTATGTGGGAAAAACCATGGGCTTTGGAGATAGAAGATGGCTTCAAGTCCTGACTTTAGCACTTAGCAAACTGCGGCAGTTGATCACCCTACATTCCTTTAAGACTCAGCAGGACCAGCTAAGAGGCCAAGAAGAGGCTAAGAAGCATTAAAAGGACCTTCCGAGCATACATTCAAGTTTGCTGTGCCTTAATGTGCAAAGCACTGTGCCAGGCATGAGAGACTGAGAGATGAACAAGAGATACAGTCCCTGTCCTGAAGATATTCCGAGCCAGAGCAGGAGCAGACCAGGAAAGCTTTTGTCACTTCTCAGGCAGCAAAGGCTGTGCTTAGTGTAGACATGGAGTGCCCTGGTACTTCAGAAAAGCAGCAGCCACCCCAACCCCCCAACATAGGAAGGGTTCAATGAGGCTTCTCGTAAGAGATAAGCTAAGATCTACTCTGAAAGACAAATAGAAATAAACCAGATGGAGGACATAGGAAAGGGTATTCCAGGCAGTACCAGAGGCATCAATTGGCTTTCATTCTTCCTCTTTATCAAAACTGGGTCCTGGCACTGAAACCTCACCACAAATATTTGTTCCTCTGCCTTGCGTGTGCATTACCTTGGCCAATATTTGCATTTGTAGAAGACTGAACTTAACAATGCTTAATGATGTGTTTTGCTTGGAAAGTATAAAGGATTGTGGATTAGAATTTTCCTGTTTCCTTGTGAACCTTGGAAAACATCCAGGTAATTCTCTTTTGCCCTTATATGTTTGCCTCGTGCATTGAGCAACTTGAGTCTATAAAAATAACCCAATTTATGCAATACCCAATTTCTAATTTCTTGCCAATAGCCAAGGAGTATCTTTATGGTTAGTAGTGTGGGAAGGGGGAGGCATAGCATGTTGTGCACCAAAACAAATTGGATCTGGGGTTATCTTCTGAGATGACCCCTGGTGATTTTTCATTATGGAAACTACTACAAGTTTCTGTGGTTATGGCGACCCTAGTTAGACAATTCAAAGTGAGAAGAGGCTCAAGAATGCTGAGAAACTACTAAATGAAATTTTGTTTTTTTGTGAATAAGTATGTTGAAATGTAATAGATATTTTTCCTTCAGAGTTTGCCCATAATTTGACAACAAAAACTGTATCTTATGTTTCCTTAATTGGTTTATACACACTTTGGTCCTGAGAATCCTGAAGATGAGTTTTGCGCTTACAGACTTTGCTTTATTTTATGGCAAAGCTCCTAGGAGTGCTAGAGGAAGGGAAGTGTAAGCCTAGTGAAGGAGCAGAGGAAGGGTCCCCCATGGGGATGGAGCCCCATGTGCAAAGCCAGGAGGGCTTGGTTTGGTCGAAGAACTGCAAGTGATGGAATGACTGGCTTGCAGCAGGGTGGGCTTCAGTGAAGAGTGAGGCTGCAGAGGTGGGTGGTCAGGGGCAGACCACACAGGGTCTTGTATGCTGCCCCCACCCAATCTCTAGTCTCTTCTTTCTCTACTGTATCCAGCACACTGATCTTTCTAATTTGTATATCTGATCACTTTGCTTCTCACTTAAAAACAATACAAAAAAACTTCACTAGCTCCTCATCACCCAAGAATAAACCAAATTCTTCAGTCTCCCTCAGTCAAGTTTTGAAACTTTCTTGTGCTTCTTTCTTTTCTTTTTTTAAAAATATATGTAATTTTATTACAACACTTAAAAAAAACCCATAAAATGCAATATCCTAAAAAACCCAAAATGTACTATGATACTAATTCCCATGAGTTTGCTGTGCTACCATACACAAGTCAAGAAATTAAACCGTTAAATATTTAGGAACATTCAACATCAGAAGCTTTAAAATCTAACTGTATGAAGTAGCCCCTCAGAAAGCTACAACCTGCATTTTTAAAAAAGTATTTTCTCTACAAAGAATTTTATCAGCTATACAAAAATCTGTACAGTTTTTATTTTTATTTTTATTTATTTTATTTATTATTATTTTTTTTCCTTTTTGTCTTTTTTTGTGTCCGGCAACGGATCGCAACCCTCAGTGTCGCGCCCGTACCAGACCGGCAACGGGATCGCAACCCTCGGTGTTGCCCCCACACCTCGCTCAGCCAGTGAGCGGGAACTGGTCTGTATGTGGGATCCGAACCCTTGGCGGGAGCGCCACCGCGCTCTCAAGCGGCGCACTGTAGCAGTGCGCCACCGGGCCAGCCCCGTACAGTTTTTATACTGAAGCTAATATTGAGCTGCACTTGAATTCACATTCTTAGCAAAACAATCTCCTGAGCACACTCACACAATCCACACCCACCATTGCAGGATAGCCATTTATTCTTCATCTTCAACTTCTTCATCTTCTTCCCCCTCCTCCTCCTCATCTTTTGGTTCATTCTTCTTCTTTGAGCCTGTTGGCCTGCCAAGACCCATCTTTCCTGCTTCACTTTTGCCCTTGGCACGGTATGCAGCAATATCCTTTTCATATTTCTCCTTTCGTTTAGCTGCTTTCTGTTCATATGGTTGTTTATCTTTCGCTGACTGTTCAGACCACATTTCACCCAATTTTTTTGCAGTATCCCCAATGGATAGGCCTGGGTGTTCACTTTTGATCTTTAGGCGATGTTCAGAGAAAACAGGAAGAAGGCAGATGGTGGCCTTTTAGGAGCATTGGGATCTTTTTTCTTTCCTTTCTTATCACCTCTGGGGGGAACGTAATTTTTCATCTCCCTGTCATACCAAGCTTTGTCACTTTTAGCCATATCTTCAAAATTCGACTTTTCCTTTGTGAGCATGGTCCTCCATCTCTCTGGACATTTCTTGGAGAATTCGGCAAAATTGACAGAAGAGTCTGGGTGTTTCTTCTTGTGCTCTTCCCAGCAGGTCTGCACGAAGAAGGCATACGAGGACATTTTGCCCCTCGGCTTGTTGGGATCTCCTTTACCTATGGTGACAGATGGTGTCTACCCGGTGCAAGGTTCTCCTCAAAGTCCTACAGAATGGCTGAACACAACAGAGACGCTTCCTTCCAAGGTTCCAGCGTGAACCGGTTTGTTGTGCTTCTTTGTTATTCCAACCTTATTCTTTGGCCAATTTAGTCATTTTCTAAATGCTCTTTACTATTTTCAACCTCCACGCTTTTGCTTTTACCATTTCTTTTTTTCTAGAATGCCCATTCTCCATCTCTACCTAGGAAGACTTGCCTATCTCTGAGGGCCTAATTGAAATGTGATTTCCTTCATCTAGTTGCATTGTCATTAGAGATAGAAGTGATTGTTGTAAATTAATTTTTTTATTGTGGTTATATATAACATAAAGATTGACATTTTAAGCATTTTCAACATACAGTTGGGTAGAATTAATTACATTTACAAAGTTGTTACCACCTCTGTCTATTTACAAAACTTTTTCATCATCCCGAACATAAACTCTGCATCCACTAAGCAATAACTTATTATTCCTTCCCCTGTTTTTGGTAACCTCAAATTTACTTTTGTCTCTGAAAATTTTTTTTCATTTTATTTTTTCTTAATTGGCCTATGATCATTACATATATTTATGGAGTACAATGTGGTATTTGGGTACATTTATACAGTGTGCAACGATCATGTCAGGGTGTTTAGCATATCCACCACTTCAAACATTTGTCACCTCTTTGTGTTGGGGACATTCAACATCCCCTCAATTAGCAACTTTAAGTTACACAGTGGTTTGTTGTTGACTGTAGTCTCCCTGTATTGCTGTAGAACACTAGATCTTATTCTTCCTATCTCTCTGCAATTTTGTATCCATTGACTACCCTCTCCTTCTCCCTCCTCCCCTTATCAGTCTCTAGTAACCGCTATTCTATTCTCTACTTCTGTGAGATCAACTTTTTTAGCTTCCACATATGAGTAAGAACATGCAGTATTTCTCTTTCTGTGCTTACCTTATTTCACTTAACATAATTTTTCCCCAGCTCATACATGTTGCTGCGAATAGCAGAATTTCACTCTTGTTATGGCTAAGTAGTATTCCATTGTATATGTATACACCATATTTTCTTTATCCAGTCATCTGTTGATGGGCATTTAGGCTGGTTCCAAATTTTGGCTATTGTGAATAGAGCCATCATAAACATGGGAGTGCAGGTATCCCTTTGACATGTTGATTTTCTTTCCTTTGGGTATATAACCAGTAGTGGGATTGCTGGATTATATGGCAGTTCTGTCTGTAGTTCTTTGAGAAACCTTCACACTGTTTTCTATAATGGCTGTACTAATTTCATTCCCACCAACAACATATGAGTTCCCTTTTCTCCGCATCCTTGCTGGCATTTGTTATTTTCTGTCTTTTTGATAATAGAAAATCTAACAGGGGAGGGCCGAGCCCGTGGCGCACTCGGGAGAGTGCGGTGCTGGGAGCGCAGCAGTGCTCCTGCTGCGGGTTCAGATCCTATATAGGGCTGACTGGTGTGCTCACTGGCTGAGCGCGGTGTGGCTGGTCTCAAAAAGGACAAAAAAAAAAAAAAAAGAAAGAAAAAGAAAATCTAACAGGGGAGAGATGATATCTCACTGTGGTTTTGATTCACATTTCTCTAATGATTAGTAATGTTGAGAATTTTTTCATATACGTGTTGGCCATTTATATGTCTTTTGAGAAATGTCTATTCAGATCCTTTGCCCATTTTTAAATTGGTTTTATTATTATTTTTTTTTACTATTGAGTTGTTTGGGTTTCTTGTATATTCTGGATATTAATCCCTTGTTGGATGCATAGTTTGTAAATATTTTCTCCCATTCTATAGATTATCTCTTTGCTCTGTTGATTGATTCCTTTGCTGCGCAGAAGCTTTTTTGTTTGCTATAATTGCATTTATTTATTTTTGTTTTTGTTGCCTGTGCTTTTGAGGTAACAAATCTTTGCCTTAAAATCTTTACCCTGACTTATGTCCTGCAGCATTTCCCCTGTGTATTCTTCTAGAAGTTTTATAGGTTCAGGGCTTACATTTAAGCCTTTAATTCATTTTGAGTTGATTTGGGTATATGGTGGGAGATAGGGGTCTAGTTTTATTCTTCTGCATGTGGATCTCCAATTTTCCCAGCACCGTTTATGGAATAGACTGTCCTTTCTCCAATGCATGTTCTTGGCTCCTTTATCAAAAAACAGTTGGCTCCAGGTAGGCGGATTTATTTCTGGATTATTTATTCTGTTCCATTGGGTTACCTGTCTGTTTTGGTGCCAATACCATGCTGTATTGATTACTGTAGCTTTGTAGTATAATTAAAAGTCAGGGAGAGTGATGCCTCCTGCTTTTTTCTTTGTGCTCAGGATTGCTTTGGCTATTTGGGGTGTTTTAGTGTTCCATATAAGATTTTAGATTATTTTTTCTATTTCTATGAAGTATGTCATTGGTAGTTTGATTGGGATTACATTGAATCTGTAGATCACTTTTGTAGTATGGTCATTTTGACAACATTGATTCTTCCAATCCATGAACATGGGATGTCTTTCCATTTTTGTTTGTTTGTTTCTTTAATTTCTTTAATCAGTGTTTTACAGTTTTCATTGTATGGATCATTTACCTACTTTGTTAAATTTATTCCTAGGTATTTTATTTTATTATTTTGTTACTATTGTAAATGAGATTGTTTTCTTGATTTCTCTTTCCTGCTAGTTTGTTGTTAGTGTATAGAAATGCTACTGATATTTGTACATTGATTTCGTATCCTGCAACTTTACTGAATTTGTTTATTAGGTAGAGTCTTTAGGTTTCTCTCTATATAAAGTCATGTCATCTGCAAACAGGGATGACTTGACTTCCTCATTTTCAATTTGGATACCCTTTATTTCCTTCTTTTGCTTGATTGCTCTGGCTAGGACTTAAAGTACTATATAGAAGTGTTGAGATTGGACATTCCTGTCTTGTTCCAGTATGATGTTAGCTGTGGGTTTGGCATATATAGCCTTTATTGTGTTAAGATAATTTCCTTCTATACCTAATTTGTTGAGAGTTTTTATCGTGAAGGAATGTTGAATTTTACCAAATGCATTTTCTGCATGTATTGAGATGATCAGATGGTTTTTTTCTTTCATTCTGTTGATGTGATGTATCATGTTTATTGATTTCCATATGTTGAATCATCCTTGCATCCCTGGGATAAATCTCACTTGATCATGGTATATGATCTTTTTGATATGTTGTTGAATTTGGTTTGCTATTATTTTATTCAGAATTTTTGCCTCTATGTTCATTAGGAATATTTGCCTGTAGTTTTATTTTTTGTTGAATCCTTGCCTGGTTTTTGTATCATGGTAATGCTGGCCTCATAGAATGAGTTTAGAAGAATTCCATCCACTTAAAAATTTTTGAAATAGTTTAAGAAGTATTGTATTAATTCTTCTTTAAAAATTTGGTAGAATTCAGCAGTAAGGCTATCTGGTCCTGGCCTTTTCTTTGTTGGGAGACTTTTTATTACTGATTTAGTTTTGGTACCTGTTATTGGTCTATTTAAGTTTTGTATTTCTTCTTTGTTTAATCTTGGCAGGTCATATGTGTCCAGGAATTTATCCATTTACTTTAAGTTTTCACATTTATTGGCATATTGTTGTTCATAATAGTCTCTAATTATCTTTGTGTTTCAGTGGTATCAGTTGTAATGTCTCCTTCTGCATTTCTGATTTTGTTTATTTGTGTATTTTTTTTTCTTCTTTAGTGTAGCTAATGATTTCTCAATTTTGTTTATCTTTTCAAAAAAAAGCTTTTGATTGATCTTTTGTATTGTATTTTTAGTCTCAATTTCATTTATTTCTGCTCTGATTTTTATTATTTCTTTTCTTCTTATTTTGGGTTTGTTTTGTTGTTGCTTTTATAGTTCCTTGAGGTGCATTTTTAGGCTGTTTATTTGAAATCTTTTTTTCTTTCTTTTTTTTTTTTTTAATTTAGGCATTTATTTTTGTAAACTTTCCTCTTAATACCGCCTGGGCTGTATCCCAAAGGTTTTGGTGTATTGTGTTTCTGTCTTCATTTGTTTCAAGAAGTTTTTTGATTTTCTTCTTTGATCCACTGGTCATTCAGGATCACATTGTTTAGTTCTCATGCATTTGTGTAATTTCAGAAGTTCCTCTTGTTATTGTTTTCTAGTTTTATTCCATTATGGTTAGAAAAAATACTTGATATAATTTCAATTTTTTGGAACTTGTTGAGGCTTGTTTTGTGGCCTAACATATGGCCAATCCTGGAGAATGTCCCATGAGCTGATGAAAATGTGTTCTGTAGCTGTTGGATAAAATGTCGTATAAATGTCTGTTAGGTCCATCTGGTCTATGGTGCCATTTAAATCCAATTTTTCTTTATTGGTTTTCTGTTTCAACGATCTGCCCAATGCTGAGAGTGGGATATAAAGTTCCCACTTATTATTGTATTGGTGTCTATCTCTTCCTGTAGATCTGGTAATATCTGCTTTATATATTTGGGTGCTCCTATGTTGGGTGCATATATGTTTGTAACTGTCACATCCTCTTGCTGTATTGATCCCTTTATTATTAAAAAATGTCCTCCCTTGTCTCTTAGTACAAGTTTTGACTTAAAGTCAGGTTTATTTGATCAAGTATGGCTACTCCTGCTCACTTTTGTATTACATTTGCATGGAATATCATTTTCTGTCCCTTCACTTTCAATCTATGTGTGTCTGTGTAAGTAAGTATGTTAGAAGTGACTTGTATCTACACTTGCCTAGAGTTTAGTTTTTAAAAATTTTAATTTATGTATAATTTTCATATGCACTTTCTTACATACTTACATACCTATCTAAATGTAAATGTATAGGTTGATGAAGTTTCACAAACTGAACACACTTGTGTAAAAGAATCAGAACGTTACCAGCACCCCAGAAACATGTTCTCCAGTCACTACTTTCACTTAAGGATGACAATGATTCAGACTTCCCAGCATAAATTAATTTTGAACTTTATAAAAATGAAATCATAGTATATTTAGTCTTTTGTTTGTAGCTTCTTTTCTCTAACATTATGTTTGTGAGATTCATCCATATTGTTATATGTATTTGTGGATGATTAATTCTTGTGGCCGTATAATATTCCATTGTGTGAATATATTGAAATGTAGTTATGCATTCTACTATTGAGGAGCCTTTTGCTACTTTGAACATTCTAGTATATGTCTTTTGGTGAAAGTATGTGCACATTTTATTGTGCATAAAGGTAGAGATAGAGTTGTTGGGTTATAGGGTATGCAAATGTAAATATTGCCAACAGTTTTCCCAAGTGATTATGTCAATTTATACCCACCACTAATACATAAATGTTCCAGTTGTTCCACTGTCACTTGGTATTTTCCATCCATTTTATTTTTCCTATTCTGGTGGTATTTCATTGTGGTTTTAACTTGCATTACTCTGATAAAGAGTTCTTGTTTTTTAAACATTTATGCAGCCTTTATTATTCTACATTGTCTTCTATTATACATATTTATGTACATGTCTGAGAGAGGAACCACTTCTTGAATACATTTGTTCATTTCAGGTCACCTAACTTTTGTATAGACAGTATTCAGTAAATATTTGCTGAATAAAAGTGTAATCATTATTATCACTAACCGAGCACTTATTTTGTGCTAGGTACTAAAATTAACATTTTATATATATCATCTTATTTGTTTTGCACTAAAACCAATGTAGATAGTTAAAAGTATCTCCCTTTTCCAGATAAGAAAATTAAGGTTCAGAGAGTTTAAGTGATTTAGGTTTTTCTACTAAGTCTTTAAATTAGTGAATGAAGGAGCTGGAATTTGAAGCTATGTAGTTTTTATTCTAAAGGCTGTGCTTTAATTACTATGCAAAAGGGAGAATGAAAGAATAAATGGATTTATTTTGAAAGAGCTCTGGTTGCAAGTAACAGAAACCAATTTGAAATGGCTTAAGCAAGGAAGGAAGAATATATTATAATAATTTGAGGGCCATAGGAAAGGGCTAGCAGCTGGGCCACAAGAAAAGAGTGGGATCAGGTTTGGAAAGCCATTGGAATCCAGGATATACTCTCTCTTTAACTTTGATCTCTGCATTTCTGCCTGTGTTCATCTTATTGTTTTCCTCTTACTTCAGCTTTCTCTGCCTGTCTGCCCTTATGAGAGAATGTGGCAGCACCATAGCTCCCAAGTATACAAATTATAATTACAGTCATGCAGAGACTGACTGGCTGTCCTTTGGTCTTAGTTCCAAATTTCGGGAAAAAAAATGATTGGCTCACCTTGGGCCAATTTTTCCAATAAACTATATCCAGACGAGTAGGGAGATAGAGACTACCAGCATAGCTTCTAGAAGCCCAAGCTATGGATTGGGGAGCCATTCTCAGAAAATGGAATGGTTCATAGGTTGAGTAGCTCCTCCAAATATCATCTACCACAGAGTTCCCTTTCACGACAATGCAGAGACCCAGAGCAGTGTAAAAAATAGGGTAATCTTTCTCTCCAGCCCTCCTACCACATAGTTTTTTGTTTTGTTTTTGTTTTAAACACACTATTTAAGAAATATAATATTTCCCTTATTTTAAAAATTAAGAGAGCATAGAAAAACCTTTCAAGGTTCTAGAACTATTCTATAACTTAATCAGTATGATGATTACATAGGTACATATACGTACATAAATTTTTTAAAAATTAAGGAAGCATCAACAAATTAGGATTCCTGACTCCAGTCATATCACAGCAATCAGTGTAAAAAAGAAATATATGAATACATTTTCACAGCAATTTCTTGCTGGGGAGTAGATTAGTGAATTGAATATAACCCAATCTGGAGGTTCTCAGAGAAACAAAATTTCCATTTACAGGATGAGGCCTATTTTCTGCCTTAATCATCACTCTGGGTTTTCTTGATAGGAAAGAGTCCTTCCCTGGGAGGAGAGAAATCAGTGTGTATTTCTTCCAAGGGCAGGGCTGTGAATGAAAGGGTGATATTGGTGAGCCGTCTTTAATTTTCTTTAAATACCATGTTCGTGCTTTGTTTATTCCACTGTCATTTGTATTGGGCGCTTTGAAGCTGACAGTTTAGGAATTCAATAAAGATAAGAAATAGATCTAGAAATCTTTTAAAAATGACACACTGTAGTGTCATTGTTTTTTGTTCCTAAGCAATACTGCCACCTATTGGAAGAAAAGGAGAACTTTATCTCAATATTTTATTTGTAAGTCCTAATGATGGAGTGAGTCCCAGTGAACAACGGGCAAAAATAAAACTGATGTTAATTCAACATTCACACCCTTCCTGCCACCCACAAGTCCCCCAAAGATACAGCTCACAAGATTCTTAAAAGTATGATGTAAAACCAAATAGATGGTAGGCATTACAAGTCCCTCCTGAAAGCTGGAATCTTTGCCTTCTGCATTTGCTTGAGAGAAACTTCCACTTACATTGCTTCCTTATTCACTTTCATTTCACACAAGATTTTAAGACCAAAAACTACGTTTTCCCATTCTGTGTGGTAGCAAAATGTCTCAGTAAATCTCACATTTAAATAGAAGAGATATGTATCCACTAAGTTTTGCTTAGTAATATATTTTTTGAAAACTCTATTTATTGACCTCCATCATTCAATTTTACTATTTTTCTATTATTGGGGGTAATAAAGTTTTACTTTAGCATGCAAGAAATGCTTTTTAAAATAATGATTAACAGAGACCATAAAATAAAAATTACACTAGTAAAAGGGTTCTGTAGATATAGACAATTTAATTTTTTAGTGCGTTTTTCTCTTCTTCGTTTATTAATTTGCCAAACATTTAATATATTCCAGCACTGTGCTAGCAGCTGGGAATGCAAAGACTAGCAAGACACAGCCCCTGTCCACTGAGGGGTTCCGCTCTAGGGAGGTAAGACAGACACAAAGATACTCTGTGTAAAGATACTTTGTGTATAATACTTTGTAGAAAGTATAGTTGTCAAAATATCCTGAGGACACAGCTAGAGGCACCCTAATCCTGACAGAAAGATGGAGAGGAAGGAAGCTTGACTGGGGGAAAGATGAGTCTTAAATTATGTGTAAGTGTTGGCTTGGCAAAGAGTAGGGATTGGGGGTGGTGGGAGGGCTGGTGTGGACTTTGAGGTGTCTGTGGGATTTCCAGCTAGAGCAGTCCAGCAAGAATTGGGAACAGGAGTTGAAAACACTGGCACAGGTTAGAGTGTGAGAGATAGATTTAAGACGTCACCTGGAGAGACTGTGTGGCAAGAAAAGACCCATGGGCTGGGGATGAACACTTGAGTGGGTAGAGGGAGGTTGGATCACAAAGAACCTCCAGCCCAAAGAAAACCAGAGAAATTCAGTCATGGAATCCAGGGGGACTGATCCATAGCCTTTAGGACAAACTGGCCCAAAATTTCGTTCTGTTCCGCTCATCAGTATCTATAACTTTTTGTGTGTGTGGCTTTAAACAATGCAAATTTATTAGCTTACAGTTCTGCAGGTCATAAGTCAGGCATGGGTTTTGCTATGTTAAAATCAAGGTGTTGGCATCCTTTATTTCTTTCTGGAGATTGTAGGGGAGAAACTCTTTCCTCTTCATTTGGTTTGTTGGAAGAATTTAGTTGCTTGTGGTTGTAGGACCTAAGTCTATATTTTCTCGCCTGCTGTAAGTGGAGGGCCATTTCCTCCTTCTAGAGACTGCTGGTTTTCTCGGCTCATGGCCCCCTTCCTCCATCTTCAAAGCAATGGCAGCTTGAGTCCTTCACACATTATATGACCTACTCTTCTTGTATTGTTTTCTACCTTTAAGCACTCGGTTTTCGATTGGGTTAGGATAATCTCTCCACGTCAGGGTCCTTCACCTTAATCATATCTGTGAAGTCTCTTTTGCCATGTAAGGTAACATATTCACAGGTAGCAGGAATTAGGATGTGTACATCTTTGGTGTACCATTATTCTGCCTACCACAGAGCATAAGTTAAGAATGTTTACAGTGGCCTCTGGGTGATTCCATTCTCTCATCGGCTGCAACCCCTCCCTCCTTTGTGGGCCCAGGGGAAGCTTGCGAGTGGTTTTGCTGGCCTGGGAGATGGGATGGTGCATTCTGAAATGGTATTTTTTTTTTTCTCTTTTTGCCAGTGGTGATGGCACCCTTTGCCCCTGCAGACTTCAAGTAGCTTCATGCAAAGGGTGTGGATGTGGATTTGCCATCTCCAGGCAGCTGTTGTGCCATGCCAGCCAAAGGAGCTGCTGGGGCTTTGACTGATCAGAGTGGTCCCTCCTTCCCCTTGCCTTCACAGACTCCTCCTTAGGTCTCTTGTCCTCATCTTATGAGTTCCAGTGATTTCAAGATGGTAGTTTTTGTGTTTTAATAGTTGTTGGTGGGTCTGTTGTGGGGAGTAGTGATGCTGGAGATCTTCTATTCTGCCATCTTGGTGATGTCACTCCCCATCTCTGTAATATTTTTAAAATAGTTGCCAACATTTGAGAGTTAAGAGGTGTACCAAGTATTTCGAGTTTCACTGGTAATGCCAGGAAATTTGTCTCTGTAGGGCCAGCAGTCCCTCATAACAGCAGAGGGGCAGCCCTTTTTTGATGGGGGACACGTGCTCCAGTCCCCACAGGCCTCAGCACGTTAAGCCAATGCTCTTATCTTAATGTGGCTTTCTTCATTAATTGACATGACCTGCCTGCTTTCTCTGGGGATTTGAATTTGGGATTGTTTCCTAGAGTTTTAAGAAGGGTGTGATTGATAAACGTTAGATGCTGCAGAGAGGTCTAATAAGGGATAAGAAAATTTCCCCAACTTTGAATTAGGAAATTATGAATGACCCATGTGGCCTTAGCAGGGGAAGATTAAGAAAGTGGTAAGGCACAGAAGTGAGATTGCATTGCCATGGGTTGAGGAGGGGCCTGGAGAGAGGAAGAAAGTGATGAGTATAGAGGGGTTAGTGGCTTTTTCTATAAAGGCCCATATAACAGATATTTTTGGTTTTGTGGGCCATATGATCTCTATCATAACTACCCAACTCTCCTGTTGTAGTGTGAAAGCAGCCACAGACAATACAAAAACAAATGAGTGTGACTATGTTCCAATAAAACTTTATTCCCAAAGATAGGCTTCCCGTGGGCCATGGTTTTCCAAACCACACATGGGGTATGCTGGGTCAAGGGATAAGATGTTAGGTTGACAAGGATTTGAGCAGGTCTGCAGACACTAGGGGGAGTAGCTGGTGGAGAAGGAGAGGTTGTAGGTAAAGGAAAACAAGAGGAAAATTGGTGAAGATTGGTAAAGCCATTTTCAGAGGGAGCAGGAGAGAGCAGACCCCTGGGGGCGGTGAGGGGAGGAAGAAGACCTTGCCCACAGTGACTTGGGCAGAGGAGGCACACAAATTTGTAATGTGTTTGAGTAGGACGAGGTAAGACACTGATTGAACTGATGCTGCCAATTCTGTGGGTAAGGTAGGAGCTGAGGCAGTCAGCTGAGAGTCGCTGACAAGATGGGATGAAGAAATCAAAGAAAAATAGCAAGGTTGATAAACAGTGCTCAGGGCTCAGCTGAGGTTGGAAATTGATTGTATTGTCACTTTGTGCCATTGGAGCAGTAGCACTAAGGGTTAGAATCAGAGAAGGTAAATCATAACATTGGTCACAGATTCTGATCTTTCTGGTGAGACAGTAATTTAGAACAAAGGGGTCTGGGCTGAGTAGTGGAAGAAGAGAGGCCAAGAGTCTTGATAGACCTTAATGAAAGAACAAATCAAGGAATTAGGGGTTTTTGTGAACAGATGCCAAGGGTGTGAAGGTAGAGAGAGCAGAAAGGATAGAAGGTGATCTGAGGATAGACTACTGGAGTTAAGATTTCTCCACTGGGGCATTTCTAGGATGTTAAGATCCAGGATAGACTGCCTGGGTTAGGGGGCTGAAAGGGAATGCAGTGAAAGATTCAGAAATTATGAAGCAATGCATAGAGGTTGCAATCTCTCAGGACTTTGGGTGGATGGGGATTTTACTCAGTGATGAAGAGTGATCTGAAGGCAGTAAATGACAGTAGTGAAGAAGAGTGAAAGGAGGTATATCTTCAGGACATGAACATTAACAAGAGAGGGCAGGAGCAAGAGCACTCCTTCCAGGCTTGCAGACACCTGCCTGGTAACCGTGCTGAGCAAGCTGCCTCTGTTGCCAAGGAGACACATTCATCGCTATCTCCATGTAGGAGGTAGGCAGGCCAGGGCCTGTTGTTCAAGATAGGGAGGGGTCTGCTTTTTATCTCTAACCCTTCCCCTAATCCGTGCAAGCCCAGCTGTGAGCTCTCCTGTCACATAGTCCTGTTAATAGAGAATACGTCAGACTTCTCTGCTTGCCCAGGAGCTACCTGCTTCTTTTTGCCTGTCTCTGATGCTGTTTTGTAGCTCCAGCCAATAATGAATTCTCCTGTCCCCCTTCCACCAGCAAGGCAGTCCCAATGCCTGTCCAAATGTGTTCATGGAGAAGAGCCAGGCATCTTCTGAAATGACAGTGCTGTACTCTGAGGGGCTGTAAGAGCTGGGCTGTGGTAAAAATCCATTTGGAATCTCATGTTAGGGATGGTACAAGTGTGAACAATTAGTGATGACTCTCTTCGCAGCTCTGTCCTGAGACACCAGAATTATCCAAGCAGGGGACTCAGGTGGGTCCAAAGAGAATCACAGTAACTGGCTTAATGGAAGAAGACAAATGTACTATGTGCAGCTTATTTAAACTACACATAGTATAATTTTTACAATATTGTTTATCATTTTGTTTAATAAAATAAACCTTCATTTTCTCCCAGAAATTGAATCTTTGCTTTTGGCACCGAGTATGTACTGGCCCTGTGGTCTAGGGATAAGAACAAACAGCACCCAGTGCTATGCTATGCCTTGTCTCTTGAGCCTTAGCACCAGAAGCTGAGTCAGCACTATTTCTCAGCAGTTGCATGCAGAAGTGGAGTATTTCTCATCTGCCTAAAAAGGAACAGCTGAGGAAGGAAACTGCACTCCCCTGGGCTCCCTCTGCATATCTTAGGCATGAGTCAGACCCGAGGGCTGGCATTTGTCTCCTCCTTTAAGAACTGAGTCCTGTATTTTTCCAGACAGGCATCTCTCAAAAATAGCCAATTCCTGGGCAAATGACCTGCAAGCGGGAGAGGCCAGTCTTCTTAATCCTGTGTTGGGGGTGGTGGTGGTGGGGAACTGGTCCACATCATCAGGGGACAGACAGCTTTCAGCCTTCAATTGAGATTGGAGGTGGGGAGAACATTTATCCCTGGTTCTCACTTTTATAGAAAATAATCTTTATGGGGCCGGCCGGTGGCGCACTGCTACAGTGCGCCGCTTGGGAGTGTGGCAGCGCTCCCGCCGAGGGTTCGGATCCCACATACAGACCGGTTCCCACTCACTGGCTGAGTGAGGTGCGGGTGCGACACTGAGGGTTGCGATCCCGTTGCCGGTCCCGGTCCGGTACGGGCGCGACACTGAGGGTTGCGATCTGTTGCCGGACACGAAAAAAGACAAAAAGGAAAAAAAAAAAAAAAAAAAAAAAAAAAAAGAAAATAATCTTTATGGCATTAACATTTTGGGGCTTTTTTGT
>NW_007726649.1:100357-150418 GCF_000696425.1 Galeopterus variegatus | reverse complement strand
TTTTAAAAAAAAAAAAAAAAAAAAAAAAAAAAAAAAAAAAAAAAAAAAAAAAAAAAAAAGAAAATAATCTTTATGGCATTAACATTTTGGGGCTTTTTTGTTTTGTTTTGTTTTAACAAGTCTCAAACCTATCCACCCAACATATCTCATTTTATTTTCAGGATAATTTTTAATATGTCATCTAAGCCAACCTACATTCATCTAGTAATACTTACATAGATGTTAGGGCATACTTAGATAAGAGAATAGAACACAAAGCTAAGAAATTGTTTCATTTTCATTTTGTAATGTCCATCTCTGCAAAATGGAAATTACCAGTTTGTTTTTCAGCCTAAAGTGGTGATTTGAAAACTTTACATAGGAATCACCTGGGAGTTTTTAAAAAGTTCTGATGCCCAGGCCTTACCCCAGGCCAATCACATCATCAGCATCTATGGGGGTAGGGTGGTTCAAGTGCAGTGGTGTTTACAACTAATTGATCACAACCAGCTACAAATTTCTTTGTTCCTTTTCCACTCCCACTGCTTAACTTGACTTGCTTTAAAATAAATAAATAAATAAATAAATAAATAAATAAATAAATAAATAAATAAATAAATGGGGGTGAGAAGTAGGTGTCAATATTTTTAGATTTCCCCAGGTTATTCCTATGAACAGTGAAGGCAGAGAACCACTGGAGAGTGTCATTTACCCAAGTGATGACAGGTTTCTCTATTAATTCAGTTCATCATGTATTCGTTGCCATTACCACTTAGTAGTTTGAGTGTTGATTTGATTATCATCATGGTATTTATTGAGTCTCACCAAATTGTAATCATTGGAGACCAAGCAGGGACAAAACCAGGTGGGAAGCAAAGGTTTCATAAACCAGAGGGGAAATTTTGTCAGTCAACAAACCTGAAGGAGTGCAAAGCATCAATCAAAGTCTGGAGAGCTGGGAGATAGAAGCAAAAGCAGTGGTTCTGGTATAAGTGAGGAATAGGCCAGGGAAATTTCCTGGAGTTACTTTTGTCTGCAACTGGATCTTGTGGGCCAGATGCAATAGGATACTTGGGCAGGCCTGCTTTGTTTAAAGGAATGGGAACAACAGCGAACAGACCCCCAAATTCTTTGTCTCTAAGGTGATGATTCTGAGAATAGATTTTTTTTTCTAGTTGAGAGATTCCTTTGTTATTTTGTTAACAAAACAACCACATTCATTTGTCAAATATGAAGTGAGTGCTTTTTCTGTGCTAGGTACACCACCAGTTGGTAGGGATACAAAGATTATGTAAGATACATCTTGCCTGTGAGAATCTATAACCTAGATGGGAAAGGAATGAATAAAGCAAAACCTTTTTAATAAAATGTGGCAAAAAACTGTACTAGATTTGGTCAAAGTTCTATAAGTTTGGTGTTAATCCTAACTACATTAACCTTCACTGATTTCATTTTTCTTCTCTCATTGCTAGACTGTGGGCTTTATATTTTTGGTATATAGTGTAACACTCTTTTGGTTTGTCCTGTTATTTCCATTTGAGAGATGCATAGAGTGAGCTATAGGAAAGCTATGAAGGGGCCTGAAACTCACACCATTATGATCAGTTGGTGCAGTTTCAAAAAGCCCTGTTTTGGACTTCCTAGTAGGCTTGACCTCTTACCTCTTATGCAATCTAAGTCACTTAACTTCCTTCAGAGGACTTGAGTTTTCCAATCAACATGTAACAATAGCAAAATTTACAGCTTCATTCCTGAAAAATCCAGGTCTTATCTGATATTTGAAAGACTTCTTTTTCCTACATTTATAAATCAAGCTAATCTGCTCTGAGTTTTGTGGACTTAGTACTCTGACGAGGTTTATGTACAATTTTTGTTAAACAAAGCACTCTGACTCCATTACTGCTCAAAGCCAACTTTAATGGTGGATGTACATCTTTGCCAAATATTAATCCATAGATATGGTCTTATTTTGCTGAACAAGAAGGAAGAATAACACACCTCCCTAAGTTGTAAACCCATTAATTTTCTAGGCATTTGCAGGGAAAATATAGGGAAGTGGTCAGGGCTCCCTCAGATGTTCGGAATCTTGCTGAGCATTTGATGTAAATATGCACATGTGTCCAGGTGTTCCTTGGTTATTGTCTAATGTAATTGTGCATGTGCCCCCAGGTGTTCCTGGGTTGTCTGACTCACACCCAAGTGTCCTGGGTTATTGGACTTAAGTATAAAGGATGAACGGCTCTGATCTACAGTAACCCCCACCCCTGGGATCTGGGATGCCCCAGGCAGAGGGGGACAGGCAGGCTGCTACTGCTGCTACTGCTGCTGGAGGCGGTTGCTGCCAGGGCCCCCAGGACCCTCTGAGAGGCCACCACTGCTGCAGCTACTGCTGAGTCTGCTGCAAGCTGCTGGCTGCTGCCTCTGCTGCTGTAAGCTGCTGCTGCTGCTGAAGAAGCTAAGGACTGAGCATGTGTCATTTGCCAATGGCATCTGGGATCTTTCCCAATTACCTAGCTCACGGACCTGCGTGTGAGGTGTCTGGTGACCCAGCAAGGCATGTGAAGGGTCTGGTGACCCAGCCAGGCATGTGAGGGGGTCTGTGACTCTGTCTGCACAATGGGTTTGAAGGGTATCTCTGTAAGCCCTAGCCCTGACAATACAATTGGCTACGTTGGCAGGATTCTGACAATTGCCCTAGCCAGACAATTAGTGTAACCATACAGCATTCTATTTAAAAAGTGTGTTTATTTCCTCTTTGATAAATCACATGTCTAGGGCTGTCAGTTCAATAATTTATATACAGCAAGGAAGTTTAAAGCATGGTGTTTTCACTATTGATCATCATTAATAAATTTATCACTTTGGGGAAGTTTACATAAAATTGCTTTTATCTTATCTTGATTTTTTTCCTTTGTGACTCAGTGATTGGGAACCACCTATGAGCCGATCTGTAGAACTCAATATAGACATCTAGTGTCCTCATCAAGGCTGGTAAAAAGGCTCTTTTTGCAAATCATTTGTGTTAATTTTGAGTATATAAATGATTAAAATAGGACTTTTCCCTTTCTTCCCTTGGGACTTTGATCCAAATGTACAGACATTGTGGTAGAGAATAGTGAGGGCATAAACAGGATAGACTCCCATACAGTTGAGATTGAGGGGCCATTTTTTGCCCTGAGCTCTCTAGTGAGTACGAGAAGCTTGTATCCTGAAAGAAGCTGAAGAGCAGAGCAGATGTACAGAGTTGAGCTGAGGAGAGGCAGTGTGACTCCACAGAAAGAAAGTACCTTGCTCCGGTTTTCCAGCTCTCATGAGGTCAGGCTGTGCTTTGATTCCATAAAATTCCTCTGTATCTTTTCAATAAGCCCTTTGCATTTGTGTTTACTCAAACGGGGTTCTGTTTCATTCGCTAAAACACAGCCAAGCCTGAAATTAAACCTGTTGTTTCATTGCACCTGCTTCATTCAGATCTCTTATATTCTCTACAGTTCTCAGGCAGCATTTTCCTGTGGCTTTTTCCTATGGTCTCTCTCTTCTTTCCTTAGACAAAGTAGTTCCAGTTATTTTTGGCATGATAGAAGGGATGGAGGGCCTTCCATTCTGTTCTGGGGACATCTGGCCCTGCTAGGTTGTTCTGGGGACAGGCTGCCCATGAAGTGCCTTTTTGTGTACTTTTAAAAGCTCTCCCTTCCTCTGGGTGAACAAAGGCCCACACCAAGGCACAGGGCTTGGCGAGCAGGGCACAGACTGAATTTCAGCCACGTTTCTTCCTGGGCACCCATGGCAGGTATAATCTTCACAACCCCAAGAGGTGGGCCTGAGTTATGGACCTATATATATATCCTCCAGGTAGTTGAGGAAGAAAATAAAACATGTACTAATTGGAGAAACAGCAACCCCAGAAAAGTCAATATAATCCTAAAGGTCAGGCTAATAGGAAACTGGCAAATGGGATATACATCCTACTTCTTAAGTGCTCTGGCTGGTGGCCTTTTAAAAAATAATGTAAAGCTACAGAACTATGCCAGTTGTCAAGTAAGGCAAATCATAACTAAAGCCAAAATGTTTCATTATTTTAGTTATACTAAGTTTCTGTTTGTATTGTCAGGGCTAGGGCTCAGACCCTTCAAACCCATTGTACAGACTGGGTCACCAGAGCCTACACAAGCCAGTCTGGGCCACCAGACCCCTCACATGCAGGTGCACACTAGGTAATTGGGAAAGATCCCAGGAGCCATTGGCAGTTGACATGAGCTCAGTCCTCAGCAACGGCAACAGCAGCTTACAGGTCCAGCAGCTTACAGGTCTGGCGGTGGCAATGGCGGCAGCCTTTTGGACAGTCCTGGGGGCCCTGGCAGCAACAGCTTACAGCAACAGCCTCCAGCAGCAGTAGTGGCCTCCCCATGACACCCCTGGGGGCATCCCAGGAATGGGTGGCCCTGTGGATCAGAGCCACTCATCCTTTATACTTAAGTCCATAACCCAGGACACCTGGGTGCACATATGCAGTTACATTAGACAATAACCAAGGAACATCTGGGCGCATGTGCATATTTACATCAAATGCTTGGAAAGATTCTGAACATCCAAGGGGCCCTGACCATTTTCCTATATTTTTCCAACAAATAGTTTTTTTCCTTTCCAGATAAAAATTTTAAAATACAAGAAAGAAGAGGTCTGGCCAGTTAGCTCAGTTGGTTAGAACATGGTGCTGTTGATCCCTGTACCAGCCAGCTGTCAAAAAAAGACCCCAACAAAACAAAAAAAGGAAGAAAAGAATTATCTATTGCCCCATCACCTGTGGACATTTTAAATACAGTTGTTAGGTGGGACTCTTCATTGCCTATAAAATACACTCCAAGTTCCTTAGCATGGGAACAGTACTCACCATAACCTGATCTTGGCTTTCCTCTCCCACATAATTTCCAATCACTCTATTTGTTTTAAAGTGCGGTTTTAGTTTTAAACTTATTTTTTTCCACTCAAAATTTACCTGTTGTGCCCTCCGTGTACATTTTTGCTGCCTGTCTGTTTATATTCAGAAGTTTTATAATTAACCCACTGAAGTTTTAGAAGGTGGTAATAATATCCCTGTTTCTTTCTTTGATTTCGGAACCATTCATAAGATATGTGTGGGGGTTAGGCACACAGAAATCAAAGATCATGCAAATTGAGACATATCTTGAGGCCAGGTGGACTAGCTAGTCCTTGCCCTCCAGGTCTAGGGGCAGCCCACTCCAGAGGCAGGATGAGTCTGCAGGGCTGATACATTTGCCCGGAACCACTACTTCACATCCATTGAGAAAGACAGAGGATGTTCCTGCTGCTTGCAGGCCTTAAAAACAAAACAAAACAAAACAAAACAAAACAAAACAAAACAAAACAAAACCAGCATCAGTAGGTGAGCACTGAGGAGATGTGATTCAAGGACATGTATAAACAAAGCTGGGGCTTTCCTGCATATCTGGGGAGAGGAAAGCTAGGAAAAGAGTGCATCCTGCTAATTTGGCAGGTAGGATCTCAGAATCATTGTGATTAAGCAGCACATGGACAAACCATATAAAAAGATTATTGCATAAAAACAACTGTATGAATGTATATGATTCTTTTATTATATATTTTAAAAATATTTTTATTTTGATATATTACAAAGAAATTATAAAGAATGATATAAAGAATACTCATATACTTATTGCACAGATTGCACAGCTTTATTCAAGCTACATCTAAAAATTTTAAAATATAGTTTAAATGTAAAATGCAGCTTTTTCTTTTTTTTTAATCTCCAAACTCCTATCAACATCTCAAAGATAATGAATGTTCCTCCATACACACTTAGGGGATCAGAAGTACTTGACTATGCAGTCGGCAGCCTCTAAGATGACCCCCAGTGGTCCCTGCCTCCTGGCATTTATGTGTTGTGTGACCTCTTCATCTTTAGTGTGGTCTGAATCTAGTGGCTCATTTCTAATGAATAGATTATGGCAAAAGGGAAGGTATATGACTTATAAGATTAGGTTACAAAGAGTCAGTGTTCCCATCCTGGGGATCCCCTCTTGCTCTCTTGCTTGCTTGCTCTGAGGGAAGCCAGATGTCCTATTGTGAGCTGTTCCATGGAGAGGCCCATATGGCAAGAAATGGGGTGGGGAGGGCCCTGGCCAACAACTAAAGAGGAACTGTATCCTGCCAGCAACCACATCAGTGAGCTTGGAAGCAGGTCCTCCCTCAATTCAGCCTTCAGAGGAGACCATGGCCCTGGGCAACACCTTGATTGTAGCCTTATAAGAGACCCTGAGGCAGAGGCACCTGGTTAAGCTGACCTGAAAACTGTGAGATAATAAATGTTTGTTGTTTTAAGCCATGAAATTTTGGGGTAATTTGTTATACAGGATATCATATATGAAATGGTTCTCAAAAACATGGTTAAGCCAGGAGGTATATAACCGAGAGACTCAGTCATAGGAATGTCAAGAAAATGAGTCACAACAAAAGAAATCCATTTTTGCATGCTTTAAATATTGTGTTAAGAAGGGATAATAATTCCTTGTTGTGATTACCAAATGAGAAAATTTCTGTCAAGTGCTTGAGCTTTTTTCAGCACATGGTAAACTCTCAAAAATGAGTTATCATGATATAGTATTCTGAAAAGCTTTTTTAAGAGAAGGTTAATTATGAACAAATTCAATGTGATTGGAAGATGGTTCATGTTTGGAAACCACAGAGAATGCAAGAAAGAAGCAAGGAGTTAGATATCTTATCAGGGGAGGTCAGGAAGTTTGGGATCCTAAACATAAGAGCAGGGAGTATCTTATACGGAGTCTTGCATGTACCGCTGTACCAGAGGAAACTTAAAGAAGTTAATATAGGCTGAATTCATCTTATAATAAGTTGTTTCTTTTAAATTTTTTTTTCAGGTTTTCAGAGATGCTGTCTATTTCGACCATACTAGGATTGGGTGAAAATATTTGTTTTGCCCACATCTCTTAGTGATTATTTTTAACCTTTTGTCACACTTTCTTATTTGAATAGTGTTGGGAAAATGGAACAATTTGGTCAGGCTCCCCTCCCCTTGGAGCCGGTTCAGGGTCATTCGGTAAACATTGAGTGTGTGGGTGGAGTAAGTGTACCTGCAAGGCAGCGGCACTTTGGCTGGTGTTTTACTGCCTTGGGCACCCGCCCTGCGTGGCCATGTTTTTTCCAGACCTGCAGCTTCCAAGGGCCGTGTGGCCGGTTGTCTAGCTTATAGACCTGCGTGAAGAGGTCTGGTCATGCAGCTTGGCGTATAAGGGGTTTGTGACCCAGTCTGTGAACGGGCTTGAGGGGTCTGGGAGCTCCAGACCCAGCCTTAGCTTGACAATCGGCCCAGTCAGTGCAGGATTACTGGCAGGTAAAAGAGCCCAACAACTGGTGTGGTTGCCTAGCTTTACAACTGGTGTCACGAACAGGACTAAGAGCTAGACGATTGGCACTGTGAAGATTCCAGACAGTAGCCTTTGTCATAGCCAGACAAATCGTGATCTCTCATCTTTTAAATATCGTTTGTCTCTTCCCTCAGTACATTTCTGGGCAGTCTCCATGTGAATTCTCTGGCCTCTTCCCTTCCTCTCACTTCCCTGGCATGTCCTCCTCCACATCCTCACTGTCTCTTTCCTGGATTACTGTACAGCTTCTCCGCAGGACTTCCTCAGCCACTGCTGGTGAGGATTCTGAGCTGAACTGCAGCAGTGCTTATTATAACAATACTTTATACAAGAAATTATAGCTGTTACTTTTATAATCATCCAGCAAGACTGCAGCAGAGAGATAAAAAGAGTCTGATAATGCAGAGGAGAAGGGCATGACCTGGGTAGAAGAGAAAAAGCTACTAAAAGATAAAGGAATGTAAATGATCAAAATCGACATGACAAACAATACAGCCTGGAAGGTCGGTGGTATCTCCCAGGCTGATTCAAGGCTTAAAGAGGTGACAGATTTGGTGAGCAATTACACTGAGGCCAGAGAGGCCAGTGGAGCCAGAAGGCTGAATTAGATTGTCAAGCATAAGACATGGAGTGAGTTGAACTACTTGTGCACAGCATTTGTATTTGGAACAAATAAGCTGCAGTCGTTATTCCTTCCAGACTTCCACCCTAAGGGTAGAGCCTGGATGAAATGAACGCAACAGTTTAAACATATTCTGGTTTACATGACTCAAAAAGGGAAGAGGCTGATTTATTTTAGGGTGCCTCAATTGCCTGGTTCCTCTTCATGGTGTGTGATTCCCCTCGCCCTGGCTACTCTATCACTTGTGGTTTCCCCAGGGCCACCTCTCTCATAACCATCTTGGCAGGAGCCTAGAAAGCTAGCAGGACTTTCAGTCACAGGCAGGATCTCAGCCACTAATTAAAGAGATGCTGACAGCGTGCAAAATTTTCCTAATTTAGTGCAAAATCCCTAGGATTGATGGAAGAGCCAATAACTCACATTACAGTAGCTGCCCTTCTTCCCCAGTACACAGTCTGCTTCACACCACAGCACACAACCCCTCCTACAAAACTGCCCCTGCCCTCCCTTGGCTCTTTTGTGTCTAGGCCAGAATTCGCAGCCAGCTATATGGCCCTCGACACATCCCATTCTATGTAGCTAGAGAAAGTAGAGGGCACATCTGAAAATAGAACCTTGAGTATCTGCTTCCTACATAACGTCACGTAGGTCCCACAGAAACCCAGAGAAGCCTGTTTTTTTTTTTTTTTTTTTTTTTTTTTTTGCAAAGCATCTTTACACTTGCATATAGGAGGATACCTGGCTTGGGTGAGAACTAGCAGAGCAGGGAGAGTCAGAGGGGACCAGAGCTCACCTCTCCCGTAGCTCTCCCCCACCCTGGTTTACTCATAGCTTCCTTACAAAATATGTATTATTGAGAAAAAAAGCAATGAAAACTCATACAAAATTGTAATATATTTAATTCCACAAACAACAATGTTAATAAAACAAAAATAAAACTTGCTCAGACTCCCACCACCAATGAATAAACTGCTGTAATTTTCCATTTGCCTTTCTGGCCTTATCTATGTACAATTTGTAATGGGAATTTGTAATCAGAGAACAAATGTAATCTGTAAAATCTGTGATTCCAGGGTTTTTTTTTTTTTGACACTAATCCTAAATGGAATTGATGTCCTCTTCCTTCACATTGGAAGAGATACGGCATGAATCCTGGAAATTTCCAAAAATAATGCTTATTTTTATTAAGTGGTTTTTTATCATTTTCATTATTTCCCACTTGTTGGGTTCAATAAGGAGTGCTTCTGGGACACCTTTGAGGGTGTCAGAATACAAGGCAAGAGGTGAAGAAAAGTGGCAAATTCCTCTCCCCAATCCCATCATAGGTCTTTGGAGCTGTGCTGTTTCAATGTATGGATCCAGCAGAAGGGAAATATATCAAAACGATATTAATTAATAACCATAGTTATTGCTACTACTTGGTTGGCACCTACCATGATTGCACCAGTGTACATTTATGGCTTTCCAGTCTCTTCTGTTCCTTTAAAGAAGTAGAATAATACTCAATTTGTCCCTAGCCAATAATCTCCTTTATCAGGAAAACAGATGCCAGGGAATATAAGCTCCTCTATCACTTGGTTCTTCTTTCTAGGCTTAACCTCAATAGCACCCAAACTTTGGCCTTTGTCTCCAGTCCCGAGAAGAAGGAGCCTCTTCTCTCCACCTGGGCACAAATCTCCTCCTTCCACCCTGCCGTCCTCTGGGAAGTTTGCTCTGTTTACTAGTCTCCATCTGAGAGTAGGATCTCTCTGTGGTCAGCATTTTCCTCTCAGCCCATACGCACACTGAAGCCTCCCCCATCTTAAATAAAGGCTTCCTTCCTTTCAAGACATTTCTAACCACCAAACTTCTCAATTTGTTTACACTTGTCATCATCTTATAATGCGCTTTTTTTCTCCTTAACACATTACATTCTGGCTTCTACCACTTACTGCAGTTTAGAGGTCAAACAAGATAGTGGGATGTTGATAAGGGGATGCCAATTTGTCAGGCACGTCTTCGTGGGATACTGCTGTCTTGGGGAAGTTACTATAATCCAGAATTAGGTCCTTTGGATCTTTCCATTGTTGATCAAACCCTGGAAGACTTGACCCTTGCAACTAAACTTGTAAGTGATTGATGTGTAATGTAAAATCCCAAGTTATTAAGTTGCGGTAATAAATAAAATATCATCATGTAAACTAGGATATTTATGTTCAGAATGTGTGACTAATGCATTCTTTCTCAGTAAAATAAAGTACATAAGTGCTCTTTGAAGGGCAGGGAATTCAAGCCAGGAAACTTATTCAATTGTATGCTTGTATGGCTAATGGCCTCACATTTTAAAAACAAGATGCATTTATAATGCAGCAGTCTGGAAAGACCAGAGTTTCTGTTCATTTGTAGTTCAGAGCATATATTGCCAGATACATGTTGCCAATCTTTATATCTTTGACTAAGACTGTCTGTGGTCTATGAATTCCATTGTATTCTTTTTCCTTTAGACATGTTGATATCCTTGGTTAGCCCTCTTATCTTCATATTAGCATAGCAGCTAACACTTATTGAGCAAGTACTATATGCCAGGCATTGTTCCAATCATTTAGCTGACAATATCTTATTTAATCTGTACTCTAATCCAAGAGTTTTTATTATGTCTGTTTTGCAGATGAGGCTTTGCAAGGTTTATTGTTTTGCTCAAGATCACAGAGCTGGTAAGTAGCAGAGCTAGGATTTGAACCCAGTTTTCAATGACTCTTAAGCATTTTACAGTTGATGGTCTACTACATTATACTACATTACACTAGTCGATGTTTCTGTGTATAGACCTCTAGCTTGAGTTCCAGGGCATTGGTTTTCATTTTATGCTTCCAATCAGACAGATCCATGGAAATTAAAAAAAAAAAAATACACATGACTATTTTCCATTCAAGCCCTGGTAAATCAAAATTCCCAGGGATGAAGCATCTATCTGCGTTTTTTCATTCAAAGCTCCATAGTGATTCTCATTTACATTAGAGGGTGAAAACCTGTGTTCTGAAGACTTACACCTAGTCACCCATTGGAACACCCTGGGTGTTCATCAGGCATGTCCGTATTTAACATGTGCTAAACTGAGCAATTCATCTTCCTCCAGAATCTCCTGCTTAATCAGTATTCTCAGTAATAAAAATGTACAGGAAGAAAGTCTCAGATGAAAAGGGTTTTTTGGTGAGCCACTAATTCAAGTCATATCATTTAATTAAAAAGGGGACTTAATGTCTCTAGTGCCACCTCCCACTCAGTCTCCAGTGACAGAATCATCAGGGTCATCCTGTACCTCTCTCATCTATTAGGCAGAAAGCCCATGCTGCTGCCTTTCTTCTTACCTTTTCATGTAGCCTGCACAACAGTCCTGTACCCTCCAGGCCATGCTACACTGCTGCCAGAATTATGTTGCCAGCTGAAACACATGGTTCACACCACCTCCTGCTTAAAAACCTGCATTAGCCCCCTGTTATCTCTGGAATAAAGTGCTGTGCTCCCAGCACTGCTTTCTAGGACCTCTAGGATCTGACCCCACTGCACCTGTACAGCCTCATCTTCTGCCTCTGTTCTCCATAAACCTGAGCTCTCACTAGAGCTTGTGTTCCAGAACTCTCCAGAACTATCCACGCCTCATTCTCATTGTCTGTGCCTGAAATGTCCCTCCCTTTTATGTCTGACTAGAAAACTGGTACTTGTTGAGTGGTAGCACCGTGCTCCCAAGCATGATTGGTCATGAAAATCACCTGGGAGTAACTTTAAAACACACTCCCCCCCCCCCCCCACACACACCATATACCACACATACACAAAACACACACATACCACACACACAAACACACACCACACATGCACTATACATACCACACATACACCACACACACTTCTTGGAGGTCTGAAGATTCTAGGAGCTTTATTTTTTGAAATACTTCCAAAGTGAATTCTATGATTAGCCGGTTTTTTTCAAGCTACTGTTGTACTGGAAGTCAAGTGAGACTAGAATCATTTGGTTCTGGGTTAGAATTCCATCCAACCCACGTAGTTCAGTCATATCCTAGCTATGAGACGTTTGGTAAAGAACTTCACCTTTTTGAGCCACAGCTTCTCAACTGATAGCTAGGAATAAAAATGCCTATCTTACAATATTACTGTAATTACTGGAAATAAAATTTATAAAGTATCTGAAGTATATTAACTGTTTTGTAAATAATAGCTATTGTTATTGTTATCTTTCATTATTTTTTTTTTTTTAAAAAGATGACCAGTAAGGAGATCTTAACCCTTGACTTGGTGTTGTCAGCACCACGCTCTCCCAAGTGAGGCATGGGGCCGGCCCTTGTTATGTTATCTTTCAGGATTTAGCTCAAATGTTATCTGCTCCATGAACTCTTCTGTGGCCCTCTCAGTTACCTGGTTATTCTCTCTCCTAACAAAATTTTGCTTTTACTTCTATTATAGGGTAGAGGATATATGTGTATATCTAAAATTATAGTACAAAAACAAAGTTATATTATTTTGTTCCTCTAAATCCAATTAAAGTTTTTCTGAACTCTAGGGTTGATGGGACATTCAAGTTAAGGTATTATTTGGTAGGTTGTTCCCCTTGCTTACTCTGGAAGGAACCACTCATACTAAGGCCACAGTGGTTATTGTCATAGGAAGACAGCTTCCTGGCTTCTGTGCCAATTTTAGACCTGGAAACTGGAATAATGTCCAGGCATCCTAGGAGATTACTACATCAGCCACTCTCATGTGAGGTGCTGTTACTCTCTGAGGTGCTGTAAGGAAGTGAGAGTTTCTGCTACCCTGGAACCCCTAACATTTATTCTCCAGCCCACCCTCAGTTCCACCTGAGCCTCTGGAGAAGTTCCAAAGCCCTGTCCCTTCTCTTCTCCCAGGATTTATCATCTTCTGCTTCCTCAACTCCTGGAGGTATCTTCCCTCCCTGGACAATTCAGAATTCTAATTACATTGTGCCCTCAGAGTGACTTCTGGGTGCCTGTTAACGTTATTAATCAGATTTTAGTTTAATTTTCATTTCCTTGTGTGCTCAAAATAAGGTCTTTTACATCAACTGTGTGTATCAATAAAATATCTGTAGTTTTAAGATCACTCTTTTGCTTTCAAGGTTCCTTCTCTTAGCTGATTGCTTTTTAACCAAGATTAGAAAAGAAGAGAAAGATATTTTTTTTTAGTTCCATTTTTTCCTTTAAGAAAAGGAAGGATGTTTAAAAATCCTACAATAATTACTGGTATTATCTTAATTTTTTATTTTTTATTATTTATTTATTTATTTATTTTTCCTTTTTGTCTTTTTTCGTGACCGGCAACGGATCGCAACCCTCAGTGTTGCGCCCGTACTGGACCGGGACCTGCAATGGGATCGCAACCCTCGGTGTTGCGCCCGCACCTCGCTCAGCCACTGAGCGGGAACCGGTCTGTATGTGGGATCCGAACCCTCGGCAGGAGCGCCGCCGCGCTCCCAAGCGGCACACTGTAGCAGTGCGCCACCAGGCCGGCCCCATTAATTTTTTAGGAAGTGAGAAACTGAGGCCGGAGGAGGCTGAGTAACTTGTGCAAAATTACACAGTCACTAGGGGGCAGAAATCAGATGAGGCTCTTCACCACCACCCGTGAGGCCTCTTATCACGGATGGGAGGATTTTATTCTGAATCTTTGAAGATTCAGTTAAGAGATTTTTAAATGTCACCCTTGGGGCTTCAGTGTTGGAGTTAGTTGAAGTCAAGAAGACATACTTCATAATAAATGGCACAACTTGAAATAAAATTGCAGCTGCATCCTACAATAAAAGTAGAATATCTGAATTTTATCCATCCTCTTTTCGGCTTCTTTTCCTTTGTTCATGTTTTTCCAGGATAGCCATTCAGTATAAGTTAGGCTTCCTCTGCAAAAGCAGAGGGTTTTGGTGGGAAGAATATAGGTTCTGTATTCAAATAGATTTAGGGGGTAGGTGGGAGTCCTGGATCCACACTTAATACTTGTGTATCATGCCAAATGAATCAGCATCTGTTTTTCATTTGTAACATGGGGGAAATATCTATTTCTGAAAGTTGTTTGCAATTTAAATGGATTGTGGTCCTGAATATTAATACTCAATTCCTTTCCTTTAATGCTACACTCCAAAGTAGCCCATGCTTGTCAAGTACAGTATCTCACAAGGTGTACATTGTGTTGTGTGTGTGACAGTGTTATGGGGAGTATTCTTTTTTCTTCTCAAGCTATATGTGTCTTTTGGGAACTGTTGGGAGCGAGCAGCCCCACTCTCCTCTTTGTGTGGCAGTGCTTATGTGACAGTTGCCTCGTAATCTGCTTGTGCGAGAAACTGCTTGGTCCTGGCTATGCAAGTTAATTTGCAAGTGACCTTTTATCCTTCTCCAGAAACTGTTTAACCATAAACATTCTGGGCAGCAACCTTTACTTTGAATGTCCTGTCTTTGTTTCTCCTCAAGATGTTATCATATCTTTACGTTCCAGACCCTTTGCAGCATGCCTGCTTTTTCCCTATATAAGCTGTAACTTTCAAACCAATAAACGAGACTTGATCAGAATACTGTCTTGTCTCCATTTCTCACGTCTCTTGCTTCCATCCCATTCCCACTCCCCCCTCCAGGGTCTGTGTTGAATATCCCGTGGGTCGGGACAGGGAACCACTAGCTTAGTGCCTAGAATTTGAGGGCTGGAAGTATTAGGTTGAATCATATGAAATAGCAGATTTGTGACCATTTTTGAACTATACAAATGTCATTTTCATCTTTCCCAACATCATACCTTAGGGGAACACAAAAGAGGGCAGATATATGGTCAAAGGTCATACAATTAGTTAATTATAAAACTACCTATACAACTCAGTGCTCTTGGCTTCTGGCTAACATTTTTCCCCCATTTCCTAGAGAAGATAAGACTAGTCAGCAATCATGTGCCAATAAGTTGTTACATTGAATGTTTGCAAGCCTGCTTAGTGCCTGGCCCCTGTGCTGGGTGTCAGTGGCTATAAAGGTCAAGAAGAACTTGCAGCTGTGTGAGAGCCACAGCTCTGAGCACAGGCAGTATATTCCAAGGCCAAGATATTACTGTTCTAAGTGCTATAGGTACAACTAAGAAGAAGAGGGTCATTTCCCTGGGTACTAATGGGAAGGATGGGTCCATTTCACTTTATATGTGATGAATTTCTCTTCTAGCTATGCTCTTCTATCATGTTTCTCATTCAGTAGATATTCATGGAGCACCAACTATGCATCAAACATTATGGAATGTTGTTAGTGGGATTATTCAAATAAACATTTATAGAATAATTAGACGGTGTCGGGTATTGTTCTATGGACTTCACAGGTGTTAATTAATTTAATTTTCACAATAACCCTAAAGAAGTAGTAGCATTATTGTCATCATATCATTTCTACAGATGAGGAGCTGAGGTTAAATAACTCACCCAGTGTTACATAGCTGTAAGTGGGGACGGCAGCACGTGAACCCAGGAAGCCTGCTGTATAGCACATGCTCATAACTGTGCTGTGTAGCCTGTTACTTTGAGACATAGGTAATGTCATTCTTGAAGTATATACAGTTAGGAGAGGTATAATGAAAGGGAAATGATAACCATGATGATGAGTCTTCCCATTAAAAGGTCAAAATGAAGAAACCTCCCTTTTCATAAAATGTTGAAGTAACTTTAAATTCCTGATCTCGGGCTTTGCCTTTCCAAGAGACAGGCTGGGGAGTCAGGGAGCCAGGGCCTTGTCCTTCAGGAGAGTTTTAGAACATCCAGATGCCTAAACTCCTCTAACAATTAAACAGAGAATTACCATATGACCCAAAAATACACTCCTAGGTACATAGCCAAGAGAAATAAAAACATACATCCACACAAAAGCTTATACATAAATGTTCATAGCAGCATTATTCATAATAGTTATAAGGTGTAAACAACTCAAGTGTTCACCAACCAATGAATGGACAAATAAAATATGACATTATCTATACGATGAAATATTATTCAGCCATAAAAGGAATGAAGTACTGACACATGCTACAACATGGATGAACCTGGAGAATATTAAGTGAAAGAAGCTAGTCACAAAGGTCACATATTGTATGCCTGCATTCACATGAAATGTCCAGAATAGGCCAATCCAAAGAGACAGAAAATAAGTTAGTGGTTTGCATGGGGCTGGGTGTCAGGTGTGGAAATGGGGAATGGGGAGTGAATGCTAAAGTATATGGGGAGTGCTGAAAATATGTTAGAGTTAAATTATAGTGATAGTTGCAAAAATTCTATGAATATATTAAAATGTCCAATTTGTGTATTTTGAATGGATGAGTTGTATGGCATGTGAATTATATCAGTAAAGCTGTTTTAAAAAAAGCAATTGCAGCAATTAACACACATACTCACCCCCTCAACCCCTCCCCTTCACCACACAATCCAGATGCCTATGCCACGCTGCAGAGCTGTGGATTCCTAATATATGAAGGTGTATTTAAGAGTCACTGCCAAGGATGAGAACCACGAGAGCACATATTTTACTTATGTAGTTTTGATTGGAAGGTCTATTTTTTGCACTAGCTTCGCCTAAAACTGATAAATATTCTAGTAACAGAAAATATAATTTAAAAATATTTGTAAACATTTTCCTATGGATTTAAACCTCATCCCACCTCAAGCCCTATGAGGTGAGAATGCAGGGGGATCTCTGTGGGGGAGGAGGGAAGCATCTGACATCTGCAGAGATGGCCCCAGGTGCTAAGACCTCAGGTGCAGACAACCGAGTTGATTATATTTCTCACTTCATGGTACATGATCATTATATGTCCATTGCAAGGCCTGTCTCTTATTTCATCTGTTCCCATTTATTCCCAGTCCCCCCATATATAACCATTCTCAAGTGTTTAATGTCTCTGTTTTTGTATACGTTCTTACATAATGTGTATTGTTTTGTGTGCAAAAGTTCTAATTTGTGGAAATTTATTTTATTTGTGGAAATTTATTTTAATTTAATTTTTTAATTTCTACATTTGTGGAAATGTTATTAAGTTATCTATCTCCTCTTGTTTTTTTTTTTATGCCTGGTTTGCCATTTTAGAAGGAATGGGAAGCCTCTGAGCCCTGCAATGAACATTCACTGATCACATTGTTTGTGAAATGGCTACAATGTGCACCTCTCTAATAAGGAGGAAGATAGCATGGCCATGTGGCTAAGAGCTCTGGCTCTGGATTTTGAATGCCAGGGTTTACATTCTAGTTCCTTCATTTATTAGTTGCATGGTCTTATGTAGGTTACTTAACCACTCTGCCTGTCAGTTTAATCACCTCTATAGTGGGGATACTTTAGCACACATCTCAGAGGTTGTCACAAGGAGAAAATGTGATAAGTTTATCTGGACCATCTCTCTTATTGGAGAAAAATCACACCCCAGATTGTACCAAAAACCATTTACTCCTTCCACTCCCTTCTGGATCCTCAATGGTGCTCAGATGTCCCTTTAATTGTACTAGTTACATCCTTTTCAGTAGTTCCTTACTGGGGTTCCCAGGTTCCTGAATCACTTTATCCCCAGCAGGCTCACACTCAACAGACAACCATGCCTCTTACTTTTAAAAGAAAACAGAGATCTTGAGGTATGATCTTTAATGCATTATTTCTCCTTCCAAGAAAATTGCCTGTGCTTACTTGCCGCTCTCTTATTCCAGAGAAGTAGGAATTCTACTTCTCTGAGCTTAAGTCCTCCTACACTAGAGGGTCAAGGTCCCTGCCCTTGGGAAGTAACATACCAAACTTGGATACAGACGATAAACAAATAAACAATCCATATAAAAAATATTTTCAGCTAGCCAGAAATGCTTTGAAGATAACCAAGTAGGGAGACTTTAATTTGGGTGGTAAGGAAGGCCTTTCTGAGGAGGTGACATCAGAGCCGAGACAAGTCTGTCATGTGAAGATCAATGGGCCACAAAGACTCCATGGAGAACAATCTGTACAAAAGCCCACAGGGGAGGAGATTGACCTGGGAGAGGAGCTGGTCAGCCAATAATTCTAAGTGCAGTAATTAAGAGAGTGTATAGGAGGGCACCAGGTCAGAGCAGTCTGTTCAATAGAACTTCCTGTGATGATGGAAATGTTCTCTATCTGTGCCGTACAAGATGCTAACCACTAGCCACATGTGACTATTTAAATTAATATCAATGAAAGAAAACCTAAAATTCAGTTTTCAGATGTACTAGCCACATTTCAAATGCTCAATAGCCACATGTGGCTAGTGGCTACCATATTGGACAGTGTGGGGCCAAAAGGAGAGTAGGAACCAGCTGGATGGGTCTTTGCCCACCAACATAAGAAGTTTAGATTATTTGTTAAATGTGGTAAGGAGCCATTGAAGGATTTGAAGCAGGGACTACTGTGGTTGAGTTACATGATAAAAGATCTCTGGGGTTGCTGGGAAGAGAGCCAAGGTAGGGAGGCAATCGAGTGAGGAAATAGAGTAACCAGTTGTAGCCATTGCTACAACTACTACAAGGCTAGCTTGGACAGTAGAGCAGAGAGGTGAGTGAACTTGGGATTTTAGTGTTAGGTCTGACAAGTTGTTGATGAATTGCACGAGATGTGAAGAAAAGAAAGGAAACATGGGTGATCCCAAGATTTTTGGTTTGAGCAAAATTATTTCATTATATGAATTAATGCCTTAATTAGGCTCTTCCCATTTTTAAAGTGGATTATATTCTCTTTCTCTCTTCCAATTATCAATCCATTTCCATGATTAAGCTTAGAGCATTTCAGGATTGCTTGATACTTCTAGTGGGTTTCTGCCTCTCCCTTTACATCTCTGTGACACTGCTGTTTTCCAGGCACCAGTGACTTTCTCATGGCCAAATAAAACGACTAGTTCTTAGTTCCAATCCTGCTTACTATCTGCAGCAGGTGCAGCTGTTGACTCACTCCCTCCACTGACTCTCAAGCCATCCTCTCCTGATTCTCTGCCTGCCTCTCACCTGTGCCTTCTCATCACTCCCTTGGCCTGATCCTCCTGGGTCCCCTCCTGGTATTAGTATCCCCAGGCTCAGTACTTTTTTACCTCTCTTGCACAACTGGGATAATCTAGATTACCCCATCTGTTGTCTACACTTCCCATCTACATTCTGCAGGCTCACAAATCTATAAAATAATAATATCAGCCGTTTCTATGAGCCAGAAACTTTGCTAATTGATTTATATACATCATCTCATTTAATCCTTCCTTGAATTCTGTGGGTTAGGTATGACTATTCTAATTGTCAGGTGAGGAAGCTAAAGCTCAGTTATGTGCAAGACTTTGCCCGAGCTTGAAGAATTAACAATGGCAGAGCTCACATTTAAAGCCAGGCCCATGTGGCTTTTAAGCTGTTGTAATAACCACTGCGGTTACTGCCCTCTTGTAGCCCCAGCTCAGACATCACATTTCCAGATTGATCTTTGAGCCACCTAGTGGACAACATATGCATGTAACTCAGGCATTTGAAAATAGGCATAAAAGAACTTTTTATCACCTGCTTTTTTCTGTCAGCCCCGCAAATGAGTAAACAATAACAAAACTGAAACGCCTCCTTTCCTTGTATTCCTTATTTGGTTTCATAGTACAACAACTAATCCAATCTCTAAAACTAGCAACATCTTTGTCTTTTACTTCTTCTATACCATCCCACATTCAGTTGGTTTCCAAGTCCTGCAGGGTGTATCTCAGAGGTGACCTTTACCTAAGGACCTCATACTCCTGGAGGTTGAGAGCCACTCCAGCCCGCATCAGGATCACCTGGCGAGCTTTTTCAACCCCAGATCCTTGGGCCTTATACCCAGAGTTTCTGACCCAGTGGGTCTGGGCTGGGGCCTGAGAATGTGCATGTCTGAAAGGTGACGCTTTTGCTCTGCGGACCACAGTCTGAGAACCAGTGGTCTAGTGAGTCATGGATCTCCACACCACTAAGCATGGAGTGGGTCAGTTGGAATAGCAGCTCTACAGAAATGCCAAGGCAGCAGAAGCAAAAGGAAAAAGGGATTCATCTTGCCTGGGGTTAAAAAGGAAGGCTTAGGGAAACCTACTGCATATGTGATGAGACCCTTCTCCTGTTCTGGCTCTTCCTATTTCCCTCACCATTTATTAATTCAATACTTTCAATTTATAGAGTAAACATTCTAATTTTGGACTGCATAGGATTTTGTAAACAAATGCCGAAGTGCCCTTATTTACAGAGGATAAAACCAGGTAACCACCAAATGCTGGGAATGCAGGCTCTTTGTCTCTGAAAAACAAATCCTATTAGCCAGAGCCTCATCATCCAGTCACATTTCTTTCCTGTCTTACAAATACAGAGTTAACACCTCATCCCCGTATCTTACATCTCCTCCCCCACTCCCTAGCCTGTAGTCTAAACTCGAATCTGCCCAGCGGCATCAGAGTCCATAACCCTTTTCATAAGTCCTTGTAAAAAATGATGAAATGTCTAGTCTGCATTCAAATTGCCAGAAAAGCAGGGCATGAGAGAGCAGAGAGAAAGCCTGAGAGAAAGCGGCAGCTGGCAGCTCCCGCTGCCTCTGTCTCTCCCATTCTTCAGGACCACACTATGCCCCAGTAATTTTCAGAGCCCCATTAACTTTGAACTCTGCCCTCCTGGGAAATGCACATCACCACTGTACCCTGCATCTGGTCAGAGGAGGAGGCTTGGCTGTGGGTTGGAACTAATCAGAGTAGCAGAAGAAGGAGGAAAAGCCAGTGCCATGGGACCATGTTTATTTTCTCACGTCCTGTTAGCTTCTGTCCTTCCTCCCTCTTGCCACACTTCTGGACCTGCAAGCAAATGCTTCTTTCTAGAAAATGAACAACAATGACAAATGAGAACACAGAGAAGTGTAATTCATAGGATTTTAATAATCAGACAAAACAGCATTGTAAGACTACAAATGGCAATGATAAAGGAAAAAAACAACTTCATAATCCCTGCATTTTAACAGATCTACAGACATTTTTCAAGAAAGGAGGCTTCCAGTCCTTCTTATATTTGCACAGATATTCGTGATCAGAGTATTGATTAGAGGGCCTCAGCCCTGGCTGCCCATCTGAATCACTAGGAAACACGGATGTCCAGGTACTGGGGCTCAGGCATATGTACCTCTATTTTTGTTAACTTTTTATTGAAGTAAACATATCAGATTATAAATGTGAAGCAAGATAAATTTTCACAAACTGAACAAAATTGGGTAACCAGCACCCAGATCCAGAAACTGATTATCACTAGCAGCTTCAGAGATCATCTGTGTCCCTTTCCAGCTACTGCAGCCCAGTGAAAGCTGTCAACATCCTGACTTTTGATATCATGGATTAGTTTTGTTTGTTTTTGAAATTGAAAACAAAACAAAACAAACAATTCAAACAATATATACTCTTGCATCCAGCTTCTTTCCCTCAGTGTTACATGAGATCCACTCAGACTGTTGCAGGTCTTTGTGATTTTTTTCATTCTCATTGCTGTATAGTACTTCATTGTGTGAATAAAGCAGAATTTATTTATCCATTGTACTGTTGATGGTCACCTAGGTAGTAAACAATTGATAAATTGGGATATTTTAAAATTAGGAACTTCTGTTCAACAAAAATCAATATTAAGAAAATGAAATGCAAAGGAAAATATTCTCCATACATATATGTAATACAAAAATCTTGTACCCTGGAGGGAGGAAGAATATATATATACATATATCCTACATATTTATAAGCAAAAAACAACTCAATTTTAAAATTATTTGATACATCTCGAAGAAAACATACAAATGAGCAATAAGCATATGCTCAACTTCATTAGAGGTTCAGGAAATGAAAATACAACACCCACCAGAATGTTTACAAATAAACTACCATGCAATGGTATTGGATATGGAATGATGGGGATTCTCATACACTGTTGGTGCGACTTGATTTGTACAACCACTTTGAAAATCTCTTTGGTAGTATCTACTAAAGCTGATCACATGCATATCCTGTGACTTAGCAATTCTATTCTCAGATATACACTACACAGAGATGGACACGTGTGCCCCAAAAGACAGGTATGAGATGTTCCTAGCAGTACATTTGTAATGGCCCCAAACAGCCATCTTTATTTTAAGATGCTCTAGAGGTGATTCTGAGGACCAATCAGGGCTGAGAACCATGACAATAAATGTTCTTCTAATAGAATATTAATTTAAAATTTCATTTTATTTGCTGTCTTAATAGAAAAATCATAAGCCTTTACCTTTCTCCTTTGTAAAAGATAAGCTTAAATGATGGTTATGGCTAAAAAATTATTTATTTATAAAATACTAAGTTTATTTTGTTATTTGTTGAAATAATAAATATTTTGAAGATACTTTTTGTTTCTTATGTGGTAGAATCTTAAGAGGCCTTGGGCCTTGATGGGAGGATCTAATATGAGTAGGGGTTAAAGTCAGGAGAAAGTAATAATAATTCTTTGGTAATAACGCTGTACTGTAGGTTGATACAACTTGTTCCTTACTTGTATCCTGAAATAAAAAAAGAGGATGGAAACTATTTCCCCTCCCAGCGAAGCCATCTGCTCTTCAGGCAGCCTCACCAGGGCAACCTCTCACTAGAGAGGTCTCACGTGGGAGTCAGGCTCTCTTTAGGTCTCTAATTCTCTAATTGCTCCAACCCTTGTGACAGCCCTGGGAGGTGGTTCTTCTACCACCATTTAACAGGTGAAGGAGTTGAGGCTCAACAACACAAGGTCACCTGTAGGAAGGTCACACAGCCTGTATGTGATAGAGCAGATACTCCTGAGAAGATGGGTGTTTCTGATGTCTGTAGTGGGGGAACAGGTATTGATGTAGGGATTTCTATTTTCTGGGCACTGTGCTAAGCACTGGATTATATCAAGTGGGTCCAGGAGGAGTGGAGAGTTGAGAGTTGGTGGTGGGGGGAATTGACATTTCAAGGGAAGATGCTATGTCTTTTGGAGGATGGCAGTCATGGTGTCTTTGGAGTGTGAGACAAAAGGACAAGAGCTCATTCACTCTTTCTGGGTATGGTTGGGCACTGGATGGGAGAATAACACCCAGCTTTGAATGGTACTCTGCAAAACAGGGATACACACTGGGGGTGAAGGTTATAGTCTAGGTGGTGGGTAGTATGAGAAGAGGGAGAATTTCTCTGATGACTAGGATAGTGGTAGCTAGTACTGTCTGGCAGGGAGGGTGTTTCAAGAGACAAGTTAGACTCAATGTGGCAAGTGAGATTGGGCATGATGCTTGAAATGGAAATTTAGTTAGGTTTTCCAGGGGCATTTGGTGTGGCTGAGTGGTGTGGCAGACTTGGGCTGCCCAGGCCTATCCTTGTCCAGAAGGTAGGTGTCAAAGGTAGTGTTGAGTTGAAGAGACTGGGTCATGGGTGCAAATTGATAGCAGTGGCCTTGGCTGCAGGCTGTATGTATATTTGCGCTGATAAAGCCTTGTCAGATCCCCACCCCACTCTAGTGATACTCCTAGGACTGCTTTAGGATGCCCTGGTTCTCAGGCAGATGGTTGGGGAAGATGTGTTTTTCTTCTTCCTACCCCGGGGCCGGAAAAGGGAGACTCTAATCTTCTGCTGGCTTGGTGTACCAGGCTATCAGGATGCTACTGGACCCAAGTGCAATGGATCCAATGTTAACTGAAGTGTGAAGCTGTGGAGGGTAACCACTCAATCATGGCCAGTTATTTATTGAACACATGCCCTGTGCTAGACACTGTAATTTATGTTTTACAAGCACCTTACCTCACCTTCATACCACACAACACATTTTTGGCGTAAACATTTTAATTTCTTTTAACAGTTGGGACACTTAGGATAAGAGAGGTAAAGATACTTGCTTATAGTGCCACAACCTGTAAGTGGCTGAGGCTGGGTTTTGACTTGGTTTGTGCGATTCTAAAGAGAGTGTCCACTCTACAATGTGGTGTGGCAGGGTCAGGCTGGAGAAATGTGTCCAAGCATGTGGTCAACACACCAGGCCTGGAATCTAGATGGTTGAAATGAGTGAATGGATCTCCCTCATGCATTCTCAATGAGGGCGATATTGCCCAATAAGGGATGGCAAAAAGTTCTCAGGTCTTATAATGGTTTGTGGCCCTACAAAAGGCAGGAGTACATAAACATAAATATTGTGTGTCTGTGCTTTTAACAGTTCATGGACAGTGGGGTGCAATTAGGAAAAAATTATCTAAAAAGGCTCCTTAGGGAGGTAATAATAATTAAAAGGTTGAGAATCACTACTTTAGAAGTGAATCAGAGAGAGGAAGGTATTGTGGTTAGATTTTAACATGTCTTTCTGAAGACTCAGTCCAGCGGGGCATGGCAGGGGTAGGGTTTACTTAACTTCACATGGAAGAAGGTCTACTGTACATGGGGTAGACATATAGTGTTCCAAACCTGCCCCTAATGGACATCATCATTATGTCATTCTTTTGTCCAAAAAAGTCTGTCCTAAAAGTCCTGCTGGGTAGTCCTGAGCTGGCTGGCTGCAGTTATTAGTGGGTCCAGAAGGTTGGGTAGAGGGTGAAGGATATACTTGCAAGTAACTATGAACAAGGGTGATTTAGGTAAAGGGGAGCAATAATTTAGCCTTCTAGACTCTGGTTACTCAGTGTGGTCCTCAGAAGACAGCTGCAGCACCACCTGGAACTTGATAGAAATTCAGCATTTTAGGACTCACCTAACACTACTGAATCAGAAAATGTAGTTTATGAGACCTCCAGGTGACTTGCACACACATGAAATTTTGAGAAGCACAGCTTTAATCCAGGGTTGCTCAGCCTTGGTTACATATTAGAATTATCTGGAGAGACTAGAAACGATAAGATTCCCAGGACCCACTTGAAGCAACTTACAATCAGGTACTGGCTTAGGAAGGCCCTTGTAGGTGTGGGTTTTATGTTGAGTGACCTCATTTATGGTTTGAATAGATCACTCTGCTGCTGTGGAGGATGATCTCTATGTGCGTGGAAGAGGGGCAGGACAGGAATGAAAGCAGCGGGACCAGGGAGAACTTCCCTGTGTACTCTATCAAGCAGAGCAAAACTGGATCAATGTTTACTTACACTTCTGGGCTTCCCTTTGAGCTGGAGATTCCAATTTCATCTCACACACTGTGGCCCCCATCCTCACCCGTACTCTCTGCAATGCTCAGGAGTGTTGTCAGTAATTGACATTTTAAGAAAACTGCTGTCAAGCCCCATATCAAGAATAGACTCTCTAGGGACAAAGGAACAAGTAAAGAGGCTATTAAAGTGGCTGTCCAGGAGAGAGATGGTGGTGACTTCAACTAGAGGAAGCAGGAGAAGAGAAGTAGGAGAGAACAGAAGGGACTGGATTTGGGAATGATTTTTGAACAGCAGTTGTTGATGAATTGGGTTTGGTAAATAAAAGAGAATTACTTGACGTTTTTAGTTTAAATGAAATTTTCTTTTAGTTTGTTAATATGGTTAATTATATTCTTCCTATTTGTAATCCAGATTACTTTCTCTTACAATTATGTAAGGTTTTGAATAATGAACCTTTCAGAGCTCTAGGAGTGCCTGAATATTGTCCTTGTATATTAACATTAACCTCATATGACTCTTCAATCTGTGCTGACTCTCATTGTAAAATCTGAATTTAATGTTTAGTCTCGGTCCTCCTTAATCACTACAGATTATGATAATGTTGACTCACTTTCTGCTTGTTGAAACTGAGTGGTCACAAGTCTTGTGGAGAAAGCAGGGTTTCTTAACCTTAGCACATTAGACATTTTGTGCTAGACAATTTTTTGTTGGCTGTCCTATGCCTTGTAGGATGTTTAGTAGCATCCCTGGCCTCTATCCATTAGATGCCAATAGCATGTTTCCAGTTGTGACAACCAGAAATGTATTCAGACATTGACAAATATCCCCTGGGGGGCAAAATTGCCCTGGGTTGAGAAGCACTCAAGTAGGGCTTGGAGAAAGACCTAGAATTTAAATTATTGGTCTGGTAGGAACAATCCTGAAGGAGACTCTGTCTTCCTTTCTTTCAAGAGGCTTTGGGTCTTAAGTCTGGGAATTGGTTGAGGGTCTACAGAAGCTGATTGGCTTCTGTTCACCAGACTACTTATATGAATCAAGTAAGACATTAATAGAGTGCAATGGATTGAATGATTATGCATCCCCCACATCCCCCCCAAATTTATATGTTGAAACACTAACCCCCAAGGGTAATGGTCTCAGGAGATGGAATTTTGGGGAGGTGGAGAGGGCTTTGCCCTCATGAATGGAATTAGTGCCCTTATAAAAGAGGCCTCAGAAGTAGGTCCTCACCAGACACTGGATCTGCTGGCACCTTGATCTTGGACTTCTCAGCCTCAAGAACTGTGGGAAATAAATTCCTGTTGTTTATAAGCTACTCAGTTTATAGTATTTTGTTATAGTAGTCCAGACAGACTAAGATATATGATGATAGTCTATTTCAGTTCTAGGGACACCATGATCAACTATTGAGTGGAATGTTAAAGATCATTGGGTCACACTATTCTGATTACTGTTTTGGCTGTGCTGCCCATTAGGGTACTACACCTTCATTGTCTTTTGTGACTAAATTCCACCAAATTGTCTCCTCCCACCTCAGGATCTCATCATTCCCTCTACAGTCAGAGACCCCAGTTTAATAGTAGTATTTCCTCCTCTCATTTCTATCCTTTAGAGAACAGCCATCACAGAGCTCTTCATGGGTGCTAGAGCTTTTTTCTCCAATGTATTTCTTGAAGACTTACTGAAAGATGTATCCTCTGGATCATTCTGGGAGACTTAGAAGGTATCTGAACAGGGCTGGCTGATTAGCTCAGTTGGTTAGAGTGCAGCCATATAATACCAAGGTCACTGGGTTCATATCCCCGTACCAGCCAACTCAGCTCCCCCAAAAAAAGAAGGTATTTGGACAGGTATTACATAATAAATTCACTTTAGCATACCAATCTTCCTAAGCCTTTGGGTCCCTTTGTCAGCATATCAAGAAGGTTATGAAACATCAAATTTATTTAATGTACAGTACCTTTAACTCAAGATTTTCATGACCAATTAACCTCTTTTAGAGCCATTCCCATCCCCTCGAGCTAACACACTGATTCCAGAATTTCTGCTTAGTACATCAAAATCAACTAATTCCAGGGATCCAACATTATATTTCCTCTTTCCTGATTTAACATATCTTAAGATCCACTCTCATACAAATTAGTGAGGTTCTGTCAATATAAATTGACAAAATCTTGCAATTCTTTTAGTGTCTATAGACCCTCCTATGAGTCACACTTTATAGCTTCCTGGGGCCTGCTGGGACTTGGGCCTGGTTGCAGGTCTAGAACTAATGAGAGGTGTGGGGTTACCTCCTGAAGACCATCAGCTGTCCCTTGTAAGGCAACTGTCCTAGGGAAAGACATTACAGGTTCCTCAGGCTGGGCAAGACTAATCTCCTTAGACAGGGATGGTAGAGCTTCTTCTATTGTCAAGGGAGACCTGGTAGAATTTGGGGGTTTGAGGCCCCCAGCTTCATTGAAATCTGCTCATATGTGTTCAGCTCAATTTTTAGGTTCTGTTCCTTCCCACTCCATGTCCTAATCTTAACATAAGAGACCTTGTGAAGTTGGGTATTCAATTTGTGTTGTAATTCAGCTACCAACAGGATTAAATTTCATGTTCGGTTTTCAAAAATCTTGGCCCTGTAGTACAGGATATCCTTGTCTTGTAGGGCAGCCATAAATCCTTAAACTTGACATTTTTTTCATCACATTTCCCAGTGCCATTGAAGCAACCACTCAATTCCGTACTACTTCTTTATTTCCACTAAAAACTTAATTAGTATAAGCCAGTTCACCCAAATCCTCACCTTCTATAGACACTCGATTACAAGATGTGTACAGGTGATAATTAAAGCAACTCTTTTGCGTACCACGAACTACCAGTGTATTAGTCCGTTTCTTTTGCTTATAATAAAAGACCTGGAACTGAGTGCTTTGTAAGAAAACAAAGTTTATTGCTTACAGTTTCAGAAGCTGGAAAGTCCACAGTCCAAAGAACACTTAGAATGAAGATCTTCTTTGGTGGTGGCTTTATAGCAATGCAGGGGTCTCACATGGTAGAAAATGGTGGAGCAGAGAGAGAGAGAGAGAGACCATCATGTGCTCTCCTTTTAAAGCCTTCAGAACCACACCCCTGACCACCATTATTAATCCATTCACTATGGCATGGACCTACAATCCAATCACCTCTTCAAGGCCCAATCTTTCAATTACCATAATAGGATTTCCCACCCTCAACAGTTAGAGTGGGGGCCAAGTTTCCAATACCCGGAATTTTGGGGAGCACAATTTAAGTTTCAGTGAGTTGGGGTGAGGGGCATTCAATCCACAGCATTCAATTCCACCCTGGCCCCTCAAAACTCATGTCCTTTTCACATACGGGTACATTCATTTCATCCCCAAAGTTTTGTTTCAACTCAAAAGTCCAAAGTTCCAAGTCCCATCTGTGAAATCAAAACAAGTTATCCACCTCCAAGATTCAATGCTGGAACAAGCATAGGGTACATATTCCCATTCAAAAAGAGAGAAATAGTCCAAAAGAAAGGGGTACTAAGTCCAAAACCCAGCAGGGCAGGCATTAAATCTCAAAGCTGGTGAATCATGTACCTTGACTCCATGTTCGATGTCCTCTGCATGCTGGTGTGAGGGTTAGGCCCCCAAATCCTTGGGCAGCTCCACTCCTATGGCTTTCCTGGTCTGAGGCCACACTTCAAGTCTCCCAGGCTTGTGTTCCACTCTAGTAGCTCCATAGGTCTGGAGTCTTCAAGGCAGTCCTGCTCTTCATGGAGTCCTGGCTCCACTAGGCATGGTGCTGTTGGGGTTTTTCTGCTGCAGCTCTGACCCCATGTTTCCACTCAGTGTTTTCCTAGTGAAGGCTGTCTGTGGTGACTCTGCCCCTGGAACAGATCTCTTCCTGGACCCCCAGGCTTTTCCATACATCCTTTGAAATTGGGGTGGAGGCTCCCAAGCTTTCAGAGCTCTAGCATTCTGTGACCCTGCAGACATAACACCATGTGGAAGCCACCAAGTCTTCTGGCTCGTATTTTCCAGAGCGGTGTGTCCAGCCATGTCTGGGGCCAACTTAGGCATGGCTAGAGCAGCCAAAGCAGTTGAGGTGCTGGTGGGAGGAGCAGCATCCCAAGGTGGCCCTGGGCAGCAAGCCTGTGGAGGAGGGTGTCTCAGGCCTGTTCCGCAAGACCATTCTGTCTCCCTAGGCCTCTGGGCCTGTAATGGAAGGGTTGGCCCAAGAGTCTTCTGCAATGCCTTCAAGGCCTTTTCCCCTTTCTCTTAATAATTTGTTTCTTTTATACTAATCTTCTTAGCACCATTGCATTTTTCTTTTGAAAATGCTCTCTGCTTCTCTACCATGTGGACAGGCTACAAATTTTCCAAATATTTACACTCTGCTTCCCTTTTAATTATACATTCTGGCTTTATGTTATGCCTTTGCTGCCATAACTCAGCATAGGCTGTTGCAAGTAGCCATTCAGCTTCCTCAATGTGTTGCTGCTTAGAAATTTCTTCTGCCAAATACCCTGGCTCAGCATTTTTAAGTTACACATTCTATAAGACTTTGGGCATGAACAGAATGCAGCCAAGTTCATTGCCAGTTCATAGCAAGGGTGATTTTTGCACCAGTTTCCAATAAGTCCCTTTTTATTTACATCTTAGAATGGCCTTTACTGTCCCTATTTGTATCAGCATTTTGCTCACCACCTTTAAGCAGTCTTTAATAAGTTACAAACTTTCCTTGGTTTTCTTGTCTTCTAAAATCTCACCAGCAGCTAGGCTTTTTCTAGCCTACTCCTTCAAATACTTCCAGCTTTTGTCCATTACCCAGTTCCAAAGCCACTTCCACATTTTCAAGTATCTATAATAAGCAATATCTCATGCTTGGTCCCAATTTTATGTATTAGTCCGTTTTTGTGTTGCTGTAATAGAATACTGAAAATGGGTAATTTATAAAGAAAAGAGGTTTCTTTGGCTCACGATTCTGGGACGGCTGCATCTGGTGTGGGTCTCAGGCTGCTTCTACTCATGGCGGAAAGCTGCAGGCAGCCGGTGGGTGCGGGATCACATGGTGAGAGGAAGCAAGAGAGAGAGGGAGGTGCCAGTGTCCTTTAAACAGCTGGCTCTTGTGGGAACTAATAGAGCAAGAACTCACCACCCCCCAACCCAGGGAGGGTATTCATCTATTCATGAAGGGTCTGCCCCGCCATGACCCAAACAGCTCCCAACGCTACAACATTGGGGATCAGATTTCAACATGAGCTTTTGGGGAGACAACCCAAACTTTGTCAACCAGTGTCTGTTTTACTATTGGCTTCATAATTATATCATAGAACTAATTCCAGATAACAAAGAATTAATTTAGAGATCCACCCTGGTATCCCATGGAACCACTTCTGTATCAGTGTCAATTTCTATATCAGTCAGGTTTCAATCAGGGAAACAACCACTATGAGTGATATAAAATACAGGATTTATTATACGGTTTAGACTGCACCAAATTGTGGGAGGTGATGAAGTCTATGGACAGCTGTTGCCTCTAGGTCTAACAACAGCCCTAACGTCACTGAAGTCAGTAGGTCTAGGAGCTGGGTAGAAAAGCTGAATGTGCAACAGGGCTAAATGTGGACAAACAGGATCTGCTTCTGTCTCTCAGTGCCTTGATGACGCAAGTGACATTCCCCCTAGAGTTACATAAACATCTGGTTGTGATACTGTGAAAATATATATTTGGTCCTCATACCTGTCTCCTGACGTACAACTTCTAAAACCCTTAGAATCTTCAAACTGATGAGTCGTTTCGTATGCTATTGGTGGCTGGCAGCCCCTAGGTAGCTTCAGGATGGAGGCTGGTCACAGGAAAGACGAGGTGGGACTTTTAGTCTCACTCACCAACTTCTGGGAAGGTGAGAGGGGCTGAAAGTTAAGTTGATCCCCAGTGGCCGATGATTTAATCAGTCATGCCTATGTATTGAAACTTCTATAAAAACCCAAGAGACCTGGGTTCAGAGAGCTTCCAGACAGCTGAACACACGGAGGTGTTTGTAGAGTGGTGCACCGGGGGAGGGCATGGAGGCTCCGAGCCCTTTCCTCCATACTTCACTCTACGCATCTCTTCCTCTGTATGCTTTGTAATTTCCTTTATAATAAACCAGTAAATGTAAATACATGTTTACCTGAGTTCTGTGAGCTGCTCAAGCAAAGAAATTGAACCAAGGAGGGAGTGGTTAGAACCCTGATTTATAGCTGGTTGGTCAGAAGTTCCAGAGGCCTGGACTTGTGATTGGTATCTGAATTGGGGGCCAGTCTTGGGGACTGATCCCTCACCCTATGCAGTCTGACACTTTACTCAGGTAAATAGTGTCAGAATTAAATTGGAGGACACTACACTGGTGTCCCTGAGAAATTGCTTGCTGGCTTGCCAGTGGAAAGAAATCCCCACACTTTTGGTCACAGAAGTCAGAAGTTGGTCTGAGTAAGAGAGTATAGAGGTGTATTTTTCCCACTCACTGTCACACTAGCCCAGGGACATGAAGAGGCTGGAAGAGGAGATATAGAAAGAACTGGAGGAGCTTTGGGCCCAGCTGCTGCCCTACTCCAACAAAGTGAACCAACAGATCAGTGAGCTACTGCAGGGCGCCTTGCACTGACCTGTAGACCTTAATAATGGCTACTTCACTTGCGAGGTTGAAATCTCATGCAAATTTCTCTTATGTTCAGCTCTACCCCACAACCATACAGGGAAGTGAATTCTGGGAAATGTAGTTCCAATTTAGCTAAATTAACATTGTAGAAAGCTGCCATAGAAGGGGTTGGACTTGGGATTGATTTTGGAAATAAAGCTTAATTTTTTGATGGATTGGATTTAGTAGGGAGAGAAAGGAGGACTACCTGCACATTTTTTGTTTAAATACATTTTTTAATTCAAATTTTAGATTCCTGTTTTGGAGTAAAACAGATTTTGCTGTTGACAAGATTATTTCTGAGTTGCAAAAATTATCCCCGCCCCCTGCCCTGTGTTTTTGTATTTCCTGTATATCCCCATTCAATCTTGGCTGCCACAATCAGACAGAAAGTGAGAGGACACTTTTTTGTTGCATCAGTACTAGAAATTTTAGCAGCAGGCGGTAACTGCTTCAGGTATGTCAAATAGATGAATTAGTTTGTTTTTTTTTAATCCATGTCAATACTGTTAATTATGCTCTCTCTTACAACTGTGTATTGATTTTGATAATTAACCTTTTGTAGCTCTGGAAGTTTCTTCCTGCGGCCCGTGTTTTGCCATTGCACTCACATCACTCTTCAGGGCATTGCAACTCCCTTATTAATTCAAGATGAATGTGTAGTCCCTGTCTTCAAGAATTGAATCCACCTCCTGATTTTTCAAACTCTTTCTTCTAGTGGCTCTCAGCTCACTGTCTTTTCACAATTCCCTTCTTATTTTCTCAGCCTCTTTTGGTTGTTTCTCTAGTATTGAATCCCTAAGGTCCTGCCTTTTATTTTTCTCTCTTTTGCTCTCCAAGGATGATAAATTCCACTATCTCAGGGGATGGTACCAACATGCTAGTGGCTTGCAATCTCCATAATAATAGAGCCTGCTACTTTTTAGTCAACTACCACATGCCACATACATCGCTAATTTACATAATCTTTAATTGAAAAAAACATCCTAGAATTTTTGAAAGGAACTCTTCATGTGGGTATTAATTCTCACAGTTTTCCAATGAGGAAACAAAGGCTCTGTGAAGTTCAGGATTTTGCTCTAGCCAGTTAGTAAGTGGATTTGAACAAAGGACCATCTGCCTTGGAAGCTAATGTAACAACTATAGTTTTCTGCTGACCAAAGATCCAGCTCACATCTCTTCATTATCAGACTTAAATATCCAATGGCATGCTGAAAGGACATCACTTGGATGTACCCCCATCATTTCAAGCTTAGTACATAGACATCCATATAATACTATCAATCTCACCAACCATTCTACCACTCCATCCCCAACCAAAATATACAACTCAACAAAACATACCTCCTCTAGTATTTCATATTTTTTTCAAGGTAACATTCTTCAAAAGTTTCCAAGTCTAGAAACATCCCTGGACACTTTATCTCCTGCACTGCCCATATCTGGCTGGTCACCAAGTCCTCCAGTATTGGGGTCAGAGGCCAGTCTGTGTCATTGTGGCTTCTGGCATCATTCCTACCTACTTCCTGACCTCCTGCCACTATTCTTTCCATACCACATTTGGCTGTCTATACTGCAGCCAAAATTATCTTCTGGAAAAAAAAATCAATCTGATCCTACCAGTTTGTTTTAAAACCTCTCTCTACTCTATTTTACCTACAGAATAAATTTCAATCTCTTTGGTATGTCACCCAAGGCCCTTGACAATTGTCTCAGCCTGTCTTGCTGTCAGCTATTTTTCATACATACACAAGTAATTATTTTTCAGATGGATATAGATGCTGTTGAGATGCAGAAAATACAAACTGATTTCAAAACTCGACTAAACTCATTTTGACTTTTTATCACATATTTTCTCATTCAATGAATACTAAAAAAGCACAACTGCTATCATGTGGAGTTGCAGTTCTATGTTTGCTAGGAAAGGGATTCACATAATGCAAATGTTGGGAACCAACTAGGTCAGATTTTCATAAAATATTTCTTCTAAGTTTCAGAGTTTAATGATTTAAAAAGTATGAGTTCTAAGTTCAAGGATGTACCTGGACTGATAAATTTGATTAAATTTGGTATTTGAGGGAGAAAGAAGGGAGGGTTTTATGGTAGGATGATGGAAGGATACTAGTTCCAAGGCTTGTATAACGTGGGAAAAGGTTTTTTTCTTAATTCTCAATAGTTCACATAAAATAATTTTTAAATGTGTCTGTCTTTCAATAGACTCCAATAAGGGAATTAAGGAAGAGTTAAGAAAAATACCTCATTTAGTAATACTGTAATGTTATGCAATGAAACTCTGTCTTCCATTATGACTTGTGACAAAAGAGAGGATATAAATTATTTTCTGACCTAATGACGACACTAGTTCTTCGGACAGCATCACTAGGACACCGTCTGGTCAGTTTCCCACTACAGAAGTGGTGTGCAGAGGTTAGAGAGAGCAGGCTGTGGGTTCGAACAGATTTGGGTCCAGATACTAGGTGTTTTAGCCAATTCCTGTGCCACATTCAACCTAATTGAATTCAACTTAACCAGACCCCATAGCTACCTACTTTCAGCTGCCATGTGTATCCCCATGATTACCTGCCTTCCCAGGGCCCAACTGCAACCAGGTGCTCTTCAGCCAGTTATTGGGAGAAATATAAACTTCTAGCCACTTCCTGATGTCTGTATAGGAAAGGCAGCTCTGGTGCTCAAGGTCAATCCTCTGAAGAAGGTTGCAGGTAGAGCAGTTAGCAGCAAAGCCCTCAGAAGCTGGGGGATTACTGCACAGAGCTGCTAGAAGGGATCCAGTGGAGTTTTTAATGGGGCACTAAGGGTTTACATGCACTACATAAGTGGTTATTGTTGCGATTTTTAGGTCTGCCTTAGTTGTTAATAGTCTGAGTGAAGCCATCAGGGAAGCCCATTATATAAAGTTTCTGCTTCAAGGACTTAAAAGCAAACTTTATTGCTAATAATACTTGCCAAATGTCAAAAACTGTGAAGGGTCTGAGATTTTTCCTCTACTTGCAAACTAACAAGTTAGCCTGACAGTGTCATGGATGCTGGCAGAAGATATAAGATCCTTGGATCAGAGATAAAGGATTTAATTATGGTAATAGCAGTAGCCAGAGTACAGTTGGCTCTCGTATCCATGGGTTCCACATCATTGGAGTCAACCAATCTCATATTGAAAATATTCAGAATAAACAAAACAATACAATAATAAAAATTAGTACAAATAGAAAAGCAATATAACAACTGTTTACATAATATTTATATGGTATTAAGCATTATAAGTAATCTGGAAATGACTTAAAATACATAGGTTATATGCAAATACTATGCCATTTAATATAAGGAATTTGAGCATGCAAGGATTTGGGTAACTGTGAAGAAAGAAGGGGACCCTGGAACATACCCTTCTCAGATAACTAAGGATGACTTAGTTGTGTGTGTGTGTGTATGTATGTGTGTGTGTGTATATATATATACACACGTTTTTTGCAATGGTTCCAGGACACTAAATCCCATGGGGCAATTTGAAGAGGGATAGATGTCAACTGCTCATTCAGTGCAAATTCAGGGCAAATTGGGTTACAGAGAGGAACCCTGGGCTTAGAGAATCTGAATATTTTATAATGAGCAGTAAGCAAAACTTCCCTTTACTCTAGACGGTGACACTCTATCTTTCAAGACTATTTCCTATAACAATGATTTTTGAAAAGATTGCTTGGTACAAAGGCAGTCAGTGCCTCTGTTGGCAAGACTTGCAGAAACATGAGGGACCTATGGAGAATTGTCTCCCATCAGCAAGTAGCTAAAGGGGCAGGGGGATCTTTGGTAGCTAAACTTGCCTTGGTGATTATGACCCCCACTGTGATATTAGGAGCCTTGAATTGAAGTGTAAAGCTGGGCTGTGTGAGGGTTGGCCAGGATTGGAAAAGAGGTGAATAGGGTCCTCAGCTGCTATAAGACTCCCATGTGGTACCCCTCTTATCCTTCATATGGAGTTTGTTATTAGGATCATTAGAGTGGAGAAGTAAGAGATGGATTGGTCATCTCTAATAACCCCCAGGATTCATTGCATGTCTATATATTCTGTGGTTTTTCATTAGGAGGCTGCTATTCTTTGCTGATGCCTATGAACATCTTAACCCATTATTTCCCAGAGAGTGGCAGGCCCAAAGAATGCTCAGCATCAGTTCTTAATATTTGATATTAATAAAGGGTTTTAGTTTGTTGTGGCTCATTGTTACCTCATTGGATGCTCTTATAATTATACTCACCTCCTCCAAATCTTCATTTCATCTCAAACCTACTGCTTTACCCACCCTAGTTCCTAACCTATTGAGACTTCTGTTTTGCCTAATTCTCTGCATACTTTGTCAAGTAAAACTTCCCTCCTTTGTTCAGTTTAACAACTCTGGCTCATATCTCAATAACTCTCCTCCCAAATCTTTATTTTTCTTGCACTTTCATATGTGCAATGATCTCTACCCTTGGATCAACCAACTACCTTCATTCTTCAGTTTGGTTCTGTCAACTGTTTTGGAGAAAATCCCCTCCCTGATGCACATTTGTGTTTTTGTTTGTTTGTTTTTATCTTTGCTGACCTTGCTGATTTTCAGCAATCCTCATAAACCTTTTCTATTTGACTTTGTGGTTATTCCAAATATTACCATTTCATGATATAATGACAGGCAATGTACATAACGAATTTTGGTTTTCATATCTGTAAACTCAGTAAGGTGTCTACATGAGCTCAAAGGATCCTTCCAGACCCAGAGTTTTATGCCTCTAACATATATGAGGTATTTGGGAGGATGGTACTTTTAGTAAAAACAATAGGTAAACAATATATATATACCAATACCCATAAGAACAACTTAATTTTATTTGAGGTCACAATAATGTTGCAAAATGTGTCTGTTATTCAGGTTTTAGAGGAAAATGTTGAGTCTCAGAGAAGTAACTTGTTCAGTGTCACACAGTTAAAAAGAGTGTTCCTAGGATTTGAACCCCAATTCTTTTGAATCCAGTTCACTCTCTCCAATCACCACGATCTGACTCTATAATGGGAGACTGTCCAGTAAAAGACGGTGTCCTGGGGATGCTGCCTGCAGAACTGGTGGCTTCACTAGGGTGGAAAATGGTTTCTATTCTCCCTTTTTATTACAGGATGTGATGGAAGCCTAAATTGTGCTGTATTACAATCGCAGTTACTTTACTTCAGCTCCCTATTGATGGCTACCAAAAGAGCCATAGCTGTTTTAACTGAATTATTGAGAATAAAGTGTAACATCTTACAATATTTATACTCGTTTAAGCTCCGGGCTAATCTCCTTTCCACCACCCACCCTCACCCACATTACACATACAGAGGCTCATTCTAATACTAAACCAAACTTGTTTTTCTCCCAAATATACCATTGTTTTCAAAGTCTATGTCCTTGGAATGACTGTGCCTAAAAAAGGTTTCTTAGCATGAGTAAGTGCTGAGAGTTGGAAGAAGACTTTTAAAAAATATAAATCTATGTAAGGACATTATGCTAAGTCATATAAACCAGTCACAGAAGGACAAATACTACATAATTTTACTTATAAGAGGTATCTGAAATAGTCAATCAAACTCATAGATGCAAAGAATAAAATGGTGCTTGCCAGGGGCAGAGGGCAGAGGGAAATGAGGAGTCGCTAGTCAATGGGTTTTAAATTTCAGATATACAAGATGACTAAATTCTAGAGATCTGCCGTACAACATTGTTCCTGTAGATGACAATACTGTATTGTGCACATAAAAATCTGTGAAGTGTTAAGATTATAGATCTCAAGTTAAGTGTTCTTACCATGATAAAAAATATAATGGTATACACACACACACAAACACGTATACATACATATATTTGGCTCCCAACTTTTAAAGTATGAGAATCCCTTCTTTAACATCAGAAAATTGCAAGTCCACATCATAGTACCTATGCTTTTTTTTTTATTCCATTGATTGAAAAATACACGAATAACATCAGTGTGAACTCAGTACAGCTTTGAAATTAGTTTTTATTTTTTCATCTCAGGAGCATCTATATTGATCTAAAAAGTAATCACTCATATATGTGTGAGAAATAGCTAAACTGTAGTAGGAGGCTGGACCAATTGTTAAAAGCCTTGGGGGCATACCAAGAAGATTGAAATTTATTCTGTAGGGAAGATGAAGTCAAAAGAGGTTCCAAAGTAAAGTGGCAGAATTCTATTGATTATATTTTCTGAAAGATACTTTTGGCAGCAGTGTGGAGAGCCAAATAGCATACGGAAAGACCAGTAGCAGAAGGTCAGATAGGAGGTACATGATGATGTCAGGAGCCACAGTGATACAGAGATACCTCTAACCCCAGCTGGATGTAGAGCATGCCAGAGAGGGCACCACCAAGTGTATTTCTATGTCTTCAAAATGTGTTGGAGGATGAGACCAAGAGAAGAATAAAGAATATCAGAATAAGCAGCATGTGTTGATTGATTTGTTTTGGTGGAGGAGGGAATTGGAATAGGAGAGAATATAGATAATATTGATTTAGATTATACATATGTATGTATCATTAAGTAGCTGTACATATGGGTATAAAACTGAGGCAGTATGAATAAGAGCTTCAGGTAGCAGTAAACTATTTCCCCCCAATGACATAAGTAGAGACTTAGGGAAAGCTTGGTTTTAATTCCAGTGCAAGGGTTATTCTCGACCACTCTGTGGAGGAGAGCAAACTTACTTCTAGTGTATGTTCATCTTGACCCTTGTTGAAAGAGTTCAGATTTCTAGAGATTCTATATGTTATTTCAAGCACATCTTCACTTCAGGTGATGAAACTTAAAGGTCTATAGGAGGTGTGATTTTAGTGTCCGAGTTTAAGTTGGGATTCTCCTAGAAACAGAGACTGAGACTAGGATTCTAGTACAAATAGTTTATTTGGGAATTTCAAGAAACACTGATATGAATTGGAGAAGTAAAATAGGGAAGGAGAGACATTTAATAAAGGTAATATTAAGCAAGCTACCACAAGGGTAACTAGAGCTTAGTCCCATGAGGACCTTCTGGGAAATGATGTAAAATACATGCCCAAGGGGTTAGGCAGCTCAGGTATTTATATGTTGACTCTGGAGTTATTGGCTGAAGGTCGTTCATTGAGGTGTTAATTCCCCTGCACTTTTTACCTGCCAGAAGCGTAGGTAGAGAGACCTATTGTGTTTCTGTAAAAAAAAGTCTCCTGGCAATAAGAGGTAGATACTGGCAGTTGGAAATCATTTGGAGTACACCACAAGGTCCAAAGGATATGGGAGGAAGACGGTCTGCTACCCTAGTCCCAAGGGAAAAGATCACACACACACACACACACACACACACACACGCACACGCACACGCACACGCACACGCACGCAGCAGGAAGGCACCACTAGACCTGTCAGAGGTCAACTATTAAAATCAACAGGAAACATGGAAGCAATATAATCTTAATTGAACAGGAAGGGAAAATGTCACTGTAGCCCAACTAATTGGGCTAATGTGTTTATAGGATGCTGAATTGGTCATCAGGGAACTACAAGCCTGAAATAGATGCAAAATATGTTTGAGCTGCCCTGCTTTGGACCCTGAGTAATCTTATTAGCAACATCAGTTAGCCAGTGCTTCTATAATATCAGTATTTTAGATCAGGGGAGGGCATATTTTCTGTAAAGGGCCATATAATATTTCAGGCTTTGAGGACCATGTGTTCTCTGTTGCAACTATTCTACTCTGCCATTGTTACATAAAATGGGCATGACTGTGTTCCAATAAAGCTTTATTTATGAAGGTTGAAATTTGAATTTCATATGGTTTCCATTCATAATGAAATATGAATCTTCTTTTGGTACTCTCAACCATTTAAACATGTAAAAGCCATTCTTACTTTGTAAGCCATACCAAAACAGGTAATAGGTCAGATCAGGTTCATGGGCCACAATTTGCTGACCCCAGTTGTACAAATGAAGGCAGATGAATACCTCCATCTGTGATAATTGAAGCCCTTGGTCATTTACGTATGTCTCTCTCAGTCAGTGACCTTGCTGGTGCTCAGCTGTTTCTTCATATTGTGTGTTGCTGAATTTATTATGGCACTTTATTAATCTTTTAATAGAAAGATTAATAGGTTTTTTGTTTTATTTTTTTCCATTTTTGATGTAGATTTTATGACTTTTTTGTTAAATCCTGCTGTAGATTGACTGTCCCCCCAAAACTCATTGAAACTTGATCCCCATTGTAACAGTGCTAAAAGGGTAGGAAATTTGATTATGGTATTTGAAAGGTGGGGCCTTTAAGAGGTGATTAGATCGTGAGGACTGTGCTGTCATGAATGGATTGATCCAATGGGTGTGGTTCTGAAGGCTTTATAAAAAGAACAAGTGAGAAGGTTAGTTGTCTTTGCTCACCCCATTCTTGCCATGTGACACCCTGAGTTGCTGTAGAGAGTCACCACCAAAAAGAAGGCCCTCACCAGATGTGTTCCCTGTACCTTGAACTTCCCAGCCTTCAAAACTGTAAGAAATAAATTTCATTTCTCTATAAATTACCCAGTTCTGTTATAAGCAACAGAAAGCAGGCTAATACAAATCCACTTTTGTATTACATATAATTCACACATAGTAATATTTGCTCTTTAAAAATGTACAATTTGGTTATTTTTAGTACAGTCACAAAGTTGTGCCATTGTCACCATCTAATTCCAGAACATTTTTCATCACCCCATGAAGAAACCCCATTCCATTAGCAGTCACTCCCCATTCCCTCTTCTTCCAACCTCTGGCAACCACTAACCTACTTTCTGTCTCTATGCATTTGCCTATCGTAGACATTTAATATAAATAGAATTGTGCAATATGTAGCTGCTTGTGTTGGCATCTTTCATTTAGCATAATGTTTTCAGTGCTTATCTATGTTACAGCAATGTTTATCTATGTTCATTCCTTTTTATGGCTGAATAATATTCTATTGTATGCATATACCACATTTATCCATTCATCAGCTGGATGGACATCTGGTTATTTTCATTTTTTTTTTTGGCTAGTATGACTAAATGCTGCTATAAAAATTCATGTACAAGTTTTTGTGTAGACATATATTTTCAGTTCTCTTGGATATATATCTAGGAGTGAAATTGCTGGGTCAAATATGTTTAACTTTTTGAAGAACACCAAATTGACAGAAGGTTTTAAATTCACTGTAGCATGACTGCCACCTGCCTGACAGTGGTTGTAAAACAGTCAATTGTAAGAAGCTTTCTGATTTTGGGCCAGGACTTCCCGTTGCTATGATAAGTTCATTTAATCATTATTTATCGAGCATCTCTTATTTGCCAGGCACTATAACATAGATGCAGGGGACTGGCATAATGCTGAGTTTCCATGAGTTCATTTTCTTATTCTTTCTCTCTCTCTCTCAGTCTTCTTCCCTTCCTCTCTTTCTGTCTTTGTCCCTCTCCCTCTTTCTTTCTCCTCTACTCCAGGCTGCCTGGGGTTGAATACCCTAGCTTCTCTTTTCTAGCCATGTGGATTTGGTTAAATTCCTTAACCTCTCCGTGACTCTTTTTCCTAATATGGCAAATCACGGTCGTGAAAATATTGACATCATGGAGCTCAAGTGAGGATTAAATGAAAAAATACATGTTAAATTCTTAGAACAGTGCCTGGTATATACAAAGAACTAAATTAAAGAAGAGGCTGATGTGGTGGTAAAAGGGGGTTGAGCAAGGGTGGTGTATGGCTAAGGCAATTGTTGGAATCCTGCCGTATTGCTAGATGAGGGCCCACATACCCCTCATATACAGACCCTGCACACGCCTGGCTGGGTCATCAGACCTCTCACATGCAGGTCCATGAGCTAGGTAATTAGGAAGGATCCCGGGAGCCGTTGGCAGATGACATTAGCTCAGTCCTTCACTTCCTCAGCAGCAACAGCAGCTTCCAGCAGCAGTAGCGGTGGCCTCCCGGAGGGTCCCAGGGGCCCTGGCAGCAACAGCTTGCAGCAACAGCCTCCAGCAGCAGTAGCGGTGGCCTCCCGGAGGGTCCCAGGGGCCCTGGCAGCAACAGCTTGCAGCAACAGCCTCCAGCAGCAGTAGCAGCAGCCTCCCTGTGGCCTCCCAGGGCATCCCACGGGCAGGGGACACTGTGGATCAGAGCCACTCATCCTTTATCCTTAAGTCTGATAACCCAGGACATCTGAGTGTGAGTCAGACAACCAAAGAACACTGGGTGCACATGTGCAATTACATTAGACAATAACCAAGGAACACCTGGGTGCACATGCATATTTACATCAAATACTAGACCAGACTCTGAACCCCCAAAGGACCCTGACCATTTATTTTCACTTTCCCTATAGGTGGGTCTAAGTTTAATGAGTCCTGAACCTTATGTCACTTGTGAGGAAAGGCTTTAAAAAACACACAAAATTGCTTGACATGCTTAAGAAACAAAAAGAAGATCATTGTGGCTGATGTGTAAAAAGCAAGGGACATGTGGATTGAGTCAAGGTCAGAGGTAGGCTGGGGTGGGGCCACATAGGACCCTACTGACCCCATACAAAGTCCTTACCACATAGGACCCTACTGACCCCATACAAACTCCTTAGTTTGGATTTTAGTCTAGGTAAAATGATGAGTTTCTGGAAAGTTTAAAACACTAGATTGCTATGATCTGATTTATGGTTTAAAAATAGCACCGTGGCAGCTGTAAGGAGAATGGATTCTGCCAGAGCAAGAGGGGAGCCAGAAGACTTGAGGTGCTGGCAGCTCAGGGAAGAGAGTGTGGTAGCCACAGAGAGATAGGAGATAAGTGGATGAATTGGGGCTTTGTTGTTGAAATACAGTCAAGGAATTTTTAATGAACTTAGTTTGAAGATAAGTGGAAAAGAATAAAGACGACTCCCAGGTTTTTAGCTTTGAGTCAAATTATGGTATAGATGTGCTGATACCTTTAATTAGGCTCTTCCTGATTTTAACATGCATAATTCTGATTATGCATCCATTTTTATGATTAAGCTTTCAAAGTACTGATTGACATCCCTGTGTGCTTCCTCTGTCTTCACGGAGATTTCTGTACTGCTGTTTTTCAGGTCACTCCTTCTTGCCAAATCCAAGGGTTAAATTTTATCCCCAATTTCTGTAAAATGGGGCGCAGCTGACCCATCCTCCTCCTTGTTGAAACAGTTTCCCCATCAGCTCCAGCTCACTACCCTCCCCTGCTTCCCCACTGGTGCTCTGGCTGCTCTGTCTCAGTCTCTGCCTACCCCTCCTCTGCTGGCTTCTCTGGTAATGGAGCTCTTGGGCTCTTGTCTTTGATTCTCTTTAGCTTTCCAGGACCATGACTTTAGCAACTGCCCCTGCTGTGGAGTGAATGTAACCCCAAAGCTCGTGTTGAAATCTGATCCCCAGTGTGGCAGTGTTGGGAGGTGTTGGGTCATGGGACCTGGGGCTGGTGAGGGGGGTTGGAGGGGTGGGAGGTAGTGAGTTCTTGCTCTGTTAGTTCCCAAGAGAACTGGTTGTTTAAAGGACCCTGGCACCTCTACCTCTCCTTCTTCTCTCTTGTTTCTTCCAACCATGTGACCTCCTTGCATCTGCTGGTTGCCCTGCTGTTTTCCACCATGAGTGGATGCAGCCTGAGGCCCACAACTGGTGCAGCTGTCACAGAATCCTGAGCCAAATAAACCTCTGTTCTGTATAAATTACCCAGTCTCAGGTATTCTGTTATAGCAACATAAAAATGGACTAAAATACTCCTCATCTGTGTTGTCATGACTTACACATCCATATGATAATAACGGCACTGATCATTATTGGTGCCTGACCCTTTGCTAATTACAGTACACGTTCTCTCACTTAACACATTTCTCAAATCCTGTAAGGAATATGTTCTTATCACTATTTTTGAATGAGGAAACTGTGACCCAGTGAGGTTAAAGATCTTGTTCAGGCTTTCATAGCTAGATAGTAAGTGTTAAAGCTGGGGTTTGAACCCAGGCCTTGGTGACTCATTAGCAGTTGTTAAACCACTCTGATTTACTACCTCTGAGCTCCAGCTCAGATGGCCACATTTCTAGACCTGCTCAGCCTAGACCTGTTCCCTGATAGACCCATACATTCTAGAAGTGTTGACTAAGCGATGCTTGTGTGCAGGCACCCCAAACTGAAATGATCATAATGATCTCCTTAATCTGGCCCTATGACGAAAAGTAAAACAGTACTTTGGGTTTTGCCTTATATACAGTCTTCAAAATTAGAAATATCTATGTCTCTTTCTCCCTTAGCACACCTCTCACACTCCCTTATTCCCCAAGGACTACCTTAATAGTTTACTTTAGTTCTTCACTGTTTACCTCAGTTCTGTCTTTGTCTCTCCATAATCATCGAGTCATTTCTAGACTCCTAATTTGTCTCCTGCTGCTGGTCTCCCTTAAACCACTTGGCCCTGCTCTCCAATTTGAGTTATTTTTTGAAAAAGGAGAAAAATCCTGCCATCTGCTTAAAAACCTTTATTGAATAAGTCACTCAAGCCTCTTTATGATTGTCTTAGTTGGTCCCCAGTAAGTTGTTTTGTCCACATGCATGTGGTTATTTTTCAGGTACATGTAGGTATTATTATGATAAAGGAAATTCAAGTGTATTTAGAGGTTTGCTTAAATCATGGTGGCTTTTCATGATCTATTTCCTCCATCAATGGCTTACTGAAAGTATATTTATGATGCCTGATATCTTTTGACATTATAAACAGGATTCCCATATTTGAATTCTCTGAATCAACAAAAATCAAAACTGTTTCTAAAAACCCTTTGGTTTTAGAGTTTAGAGAAGTTTCTTAGCTACCACTGTTCAATGGCTGTGGATTCTGAGGCCAAAGGCATATTCTTTTGTATATACTTTGGGTTTGTGTGGGGTATGAGGTAGAGAGAAGGAGGTAATGTTAGCTCAAGTGCCTTTGCTTGGTACAAACTGATTTCATTGTTAATAGCTCAATTCAGAGAATTTTTAAATGTCTCCAGCACTTATAATAAGTTTTAATAAGCAAATGAGGCAGAAGTCAAGAAAAAATATTTAGTGATGATATTGTGGTGATAATTGTAGACCGTTAATGCATTACAATTTATTCTCCTACTGTGTCCTGTAATAAAAAGAGGATGAAACGTGTTTTTATCCTAGTGAAGCTATTTATATGTCAGACTCACACTTCATGGGCAATACACTGGGCTTAGAATTAAACAGATTTGGGTTCAAATCCTGGATAATCACTGGCTGACCCTTTGACCTTAGACAAGTTATATCTTTGAATCTCAAGTCCCTTCCCCTCTAAAAAAAAAAGGAATAAAATACTTTTAAAAAAGATATTATGGGGCCGGCCCGGTGGCGCTTGGGAGTGCGGCGGCGCTCCCGCCGAGGGTTCGGATCCCACATACAGACCGGCCGCTCACTGGCTGAGCGAGGTGCAGGCGCAACGCCGAGGGTTGCGATCCTGTTGCCGGTCCCCGGTCCGGTACGGGCACAACACTGAGGGTTGCGATCCATTGCCGGTCACGAAAAAAGACAAAAAGGAAAAAAAAAAAAAAAGATATTATGTTTTAATAAGTTTGATTTTTTGAAGATTAACATATGGTATTTTTCCTTCTTAAGAATGCCATACTTCACTAGCTCATGTCTATTTAGTGCTTAGAATTCTAGGACCAAAGGAGATCTTATAGTATATTAATTAACACTTACAGTTTGGTAAGTGTGGAAACCTCAAGAGGGAATGCAAGTTGCTTATGGTCATACCCTAAGCAACTAAGTGAGGCTTGAGCTCAGGGTCTTACCTCATATCCTCGCTGTAGTTTCCACCCTATGGGTGGAGAGATTAGCCAGCAATTAAACACTGATGAAAAATCAACATTGAATTGAATAAATATTTGATAGTGTTCTTAGTGCTGATGAGTGCGGTAGTACTTAACTAGTTTCTTTATCAGAAGATGCTCCTAATCTAAGAGACAAAGACTTCAGCTCTACCAACCTTGCTGCATGTGGGTTGGGATAGCAGCTGAAATAAAAACGTGAGACTGCAGAGAGGGAGCGATTAGTTTTACATAGAGACAAAAGGGAAAGCCTCCCTAAATCTGTTATATGCATGATGAAAATAGTCTACTATTCTGGCCATTCTCTAGGAGTCACCATTCATCAGTTTTAAAAATTTGTCAGGAACAAGTTTTTATCAGGTACTGTGTTTAATTTGATCAGAGGAAAAGAAGGCAAATAATGTGCCAAAAAACCAATTTACAACAAAAGAGTGTGATGGTGAGATTAGGAGACTAATTAATATGATTGGTGATGATCGTCTCAGCTCCAGTGGGCAATGATTTTTGTCTGTTTTATTCACTGCTGTATCACCAGGACTCAGAAGTTTTTGACACATGGTAATGTTTCAGTAAATATTTATTGAATGAATACATTTCCTCAAAAGAGATGTAAACATATATAAAAGATATTGGAATTTGCAGAACATTAAACTAGGCAATCACCAAATACTAGAAAAAGGTACCTCCTCATTCTCCATGGAAATGAGAGATCATCGTCCTCCATGTTTCAGAGTCGCGTGTGTTTTTCTGACAGCCTGGATCACAAATGTAGCTTTTACATGCTCATTTCCATCCTTTGCTCCCAGTGTCTAATTTAAGGTGGAATTTTTCTGGCAGCGACGGATTTCCAGACTCCTTTATAGCCCTGGTAGACCTTGCAAAAATGATGTAAACTCTAGCCTGAATGAAAATATCCAGACCTGGGAGGCTGGAAAGAGCTGAGGACAGCCTACAGCCTCTGAGGCCTGCAGCAGGTATATATCCTGAGTTTCAGCTGACAGATGGACACACTGAGGGTACATGCCTTGGCTTGCAACTGGGCAGACTGGGATGAGATGAAGAGAGTCTAGGGAGCATCATGTGGATAATGTTTGTTTTCTCACAGGCTTTCAAGTGGGTGTTTCTTTTGATGAAGGAAAATGGCATCAGTCTGGTCAAGGACCTAAGATGGAGTCAGAAGGCCATTTTAGCTTGAGCTTCAGGCATATCTCATCAGAGAGCACCCTGAACTCTTGAGCTCTTTCAATCAATCACATCCAAAGACATCCTGAGCTTTTAAACTTTTCTAATCAACCCCAATGATTACAACCTCCTGGAACAATAATGGCCAACATCTGCTGACCGATTGTCTGCTGACTTTCTGTTGACTGTTATTCCACAGACCTCCTGTCAAAATAATTTCTGGCTGAGAATCTTCTCACAGACTGTTACAACCAGTCCCTTACTGCCAAGACTGCTTAATGATACCAGCACCAATCATAGTGCTAAACAATTTTGTAACGATCTCCTCTTCTGATTGATACTTTTTAATTTATTTTTTTAATTATTATTATTATTATTATTTTTCCTTTTTGTCTTTTTTCGTGTCCGGCAACGGATCGCAACCCTCAGTGTCACGCCCGTACCGGACCGGGACCGGGAACGGAAACGCAAACCTCGGTGCTGCGCCCGTACCTCGCTGAGCCAGTGAGCGGGAACCGGTCTGTATGTGGGATCTGAACCCTCGGCGGGAGTGCCGCCATGCTCCCAAGCAGCGCACTGTAGCAGTGCGCCACCGGGCCGGCCCTTTTTTTTTTCTTTTTTAAATAAGCCCAACTTCTTTGTTGCTCTGGAGCACTTCTCAAGGTAATAAGTGCCTCCCAGGCTGCATTTACTAAAATTTGGTTCAAATAAACACTTTGTTATTTAAGCCAGGCCTCAGCTTCCTTCTAGGTTCACACTTTCTAGAAGCAGCAAATAACTCAGAACCCACAGATATATGATATCATTTTGCTTATCTTACAAACAGTAATGACAGTAATGAAATCCACTATCTTAACAGTTTAAGGACTACCATCTTTTTCCATGTGCTATCTACTCCTTCATCATGTTTGCACAGTTTTGAGATGATAGTATTCAAAATGGAGCTCAGCTGAATCTGGCTGGGCATCTGAATTATCAGGGGAGCTTTAACAGATGTGGCCTCACACCAGACTCACATACCAGTCATTTCTGTGTAAGAGTCAGACATCTGTATAATATTTTTAAAAAGCTCCACAGGAGATTCTAATATGTAGACAGGGTTGAGAACTTCCCAGAGCAGTTTTGTGTAGCATTTAGAGTTAAAAATCCATTTTCTGTGCTGACATTATTTATAATGTCTTCGTCCCTCAGATGTTTATGAGATAATGTTTAGATAATGGAGATGGCTAAGAAAAACATTTTTCCCTAAAAATACTAGGTATTTTTTCTTAGTTTTACACACAGTGCTGAGTTGCATAAATGCTAGGTGGTAGGTGGAAAGTAGTTTGATTCCTCCCCACAGGTGTGGGGGGATGGATTTAGCTGCTGGCAAGACCAGGAGCAAGGCCTCTAATCTGCAATTGTGGTGTGAATCTGAGGGCAAGAACCCCATCAGATCTCACACTGGTGATCACAGAAGCCATTTTTTTCAGCATCCTTTTGTGCAAGACACTAGGTTGAGTATCCCTAATCTAGTCATGTTTAATTTTCACAAGTGGTGCTGGAAAGTTGTTTTTCTACTTCCAATTAGCCAGTAGGTACAGGGATAAAGATCACTAATACTGCATTCTGCTGGAATATGCCAGCACCTACTGGGTTTGAAGTGCATGCCTGTGCCCTTTCTTGGAAGTCCAGAATTTGGGCAGAGATGTATAGAGTCATGGGCTCCCATAGGCTGCACTTGTGGCTGGGATCCTGCACGGGGTGGAGATTCTTGTAAGTACCCAGGACAGAGAAGTCAGGCTTGCATGAGTAACATTCAACAAGCCCCAAGAATCACTGCACGTCAGCATCCTAAGAGTCCTTCAATACAACATCAATAACCAGATATGTGGAGTTTCTGAACATCCTGGCACAGAATTTCCCAGGGAGAGTGGCTTGAAGTGCTCTCCCAGCACATGATAGTCCCATTTGGGGAAGTTTTGATAGATTCACTGAGACAAGACTCAAGCTTTGGCTCCGTTGATCCCCTTAATGTTATAATCTTCATTTTCACCACCATTTTCTGTTTTTACACCCTTTATTGCTCTATCACCTCCAGCGTGCCCAATTTATTAATACATCTCTTTCTTCTGCACCTCCATATTCTCCTGTTCTGTAAACCCGCTTATGGTTCATATCTTTGCCTTCTCAGTCCCAAACCTAAGTTACAACATATCAGTAATTCTTTTGAAAGCCTTATTTTCTTGCCCTTTCATACTTCCCCCTTTGCTCCAGTCTGGAGCAAACTAATCTGTATTAAGACATCTGCTTTCTTCACCTCTGGTTCTGGCTGCCAACTATTCTGTCTCTTCATTGATTGCGCCACTAGAAATGAATGGTTTCTGGCCTCTGTGTGACCTTGGCGATATTCATGCTTCCTTTTATTTGTCCCTAGTCAGCTCCTTTTCCATTTGCCTTCCTAAGTATTTCAAACTTTCACCAATCTCCTCAAGCCCCTACCCCCTAAGCTTAACACCTTTGGCAGATTTCTCATAGAAAATGCAGTCCTTGAAGTGTAAACTTTTCTAACTTCTCTTCTGCTTTTCTATAAAAATATATGACTTTATTCATCTTTTTCTCTTCCGAGTTACCTATCACTGCACGCATTTCTACCCTTCTCTCCTATTGAGGAGAGGCCCTCCTCTGAGACATTAGCCCCTTCTCCTGGGCACTGAATCATAGTCACCATCTTCTTTCTTTGGTTATATTCCCTGGAGATATTTCTTGTATTGTCCCCTCTGCCTCATAATGGGAAATTCTCAATTTCAATGAGGTCCTACATCTTAGCCTATCATTGACCATAGTCTCATCATAAACTACTTTTCTGCCTTTCCTTTCCTTGTCCAGCAAACATTTAGAAAGAACAGTCTTTGCATGCTGTGTATGCCTGTACCACTGCTTAATACATGATCATCTTTGCCTGTTTAAAGAACACAGCAAAATAGATGGGTTTTACTAGGCAGGTGGACAGGCCGGCCATCAGATAATCTCATGGGAATGTGTTATTTCCTAAAGTTATCATAGTCCAGGCTTTGAATCTCAGCTTTTTCATCCATAAGTAAAATTTTTTTTTTTTTTTTTTTGGTCTTTTGTCTTTTTTTTCCGTGTCCAGCAACGGATTGCAACCCTCAGTGTTGCCCCCGTACCGGACCGGG
>NW_007726649.1:97412-99874 GCF_000696425.1 Galeopterus variegatus | reverse complement strand
GCGGGAACCGGTCTGTATGTGGGATCCGAACCCTCGGCGGGAGCGCCTCCGCGCTTCGCAAGCGGCGCACTAGCGCAGTGCGCCACCGGGCCGGCCCCATAAGTAAAATTTTCTGAGTCCCAGAAGTGATCTAGGAAGATAGATTCACAGTGACCAAACTCAGAGTGGCTTGACATTTAACCAAACTCCAACATACTATTTTTAAAAATGAGAAATGTTTCTACTCTATGTACCAGAATTCTTTCCCAGTACTAAAAGTACATAAGAAGCCAAATTATATAGAAAAAGCTATTTGTGAGCCAACATTTCAGACAGTGAGCTTGATGACTTCATAGCTTGATGTTTAAATGTTTTTCAGTATTAATTTATCAGGCGTGCAGGCAACTATTTTTAGAACGTTGTTATTTGGAGGACCTGACAACTGTGTTAGTAGCTCAGGGTCCTTCTAGGCCAGGACTGTGCTATACATACAGATTTTGTTTCTTTCAGCTAATGCATGGTTCCTGTGTTGACCACTTCATTTTCCTTTAAATATGTTAGGATCATCAATTGAGCTTGAGTGAAATCTCATTTTCTTGCTTAGTCTTGGCTATGTTGTGCTTGCTAGAATTACATATTGATTTTACCAATTAGGCTCTCAGAGCTCTGTCCTTGCTACACCAGTTGAGGTCACCAGTGACTTCCTCACTGTCAAATCCAGTGGCCAATATTTATTCCCAATTCTCCTTAAAGATGTTAACTAGCACCCTGGTTGTTCTATCACATTATTCCATTAGTTTCTTGCTCCTACTCTGTCCTGATTCTCTTCTTGCCTCTCTGATTTGTCCTTCTTGATGTCAAAGTGGATCAGAATATGCCACCCTGAAATATGCTATTTTGGCAAAAAGATTATTTTGAACTGAAAGCAGCTGAGAAACAGACACAGGAAATGCTCTTTACACTTCCTCTGTTTGCCTAAAAATGGGCCATAAATTTCCCCATGTGAAGGTACCCCGTCTCATACCAGAAAAGAAAGAACAACATTTTATCCTTGGAGATGGAGATACCACTGAGATGAGGCTGCATAAGCAAAGACTTGCTAAATAACCATTGTTTTTTATTAGTTTCCTGATATATTTATCTGATATATTTACCACAATTTCTGCCTCTACAAGCTCAAATCCCCTTCCTTTTTCTAGTCATGTCTCCACAATGTATCCCCCTTTATGAAAATGGTATAAAAGCCCCTGAGTCTAACTGCCTCTTTAGGTCTTCACTTTTTTTTCTATGAAGATCTCCATGTACATATAAAAATAAACATCAGATAAAACTGGTATGCCTTTCTCCTGTTAATCTGTCTTTTGTCAGTTTGATTCACAGATTCCAGCCACAAAACCTAACAGTGTAGTGAGAAAGATTTTCCCTCCCCTACTATGTCTTTGTCTGTTTATCTTTTGCCTACTTTTAAATATTGGCTCTGTTTAAATTCAATTCTCCCTTGATCCCTTGGGGCAACTGATTCTACTTCTTAAATATGGTGCTGCTGCTTAGATTCATATCATTTATTTGCTGAGCATCTACACTGGTCCTGGGCCCTGGGCAGCAACTGTGATCTATACAAATTCCCTGCTTTCTTGGGGTTTACTTTCTAGAGAGATGAATTGTGAAATAAGGACATAAAGGTATAATATAACAGGTGTTGGTAAGGGGCATGTAGAAAATAAAGTAGATTGAGAAAATATGAGGAATAATCACCCCTGTCATTTACTAAAATATTACAATGTACCAAGAACTATGTTATCATTTTACTTGTCTTTGTCTAATTGAATCTTTACAATTTAAACAGCTAAATATTACTATCTACATTTTGGAGAAGAGATTCATTATTGTTCAAAGTCACCACTACTAAAAGGTGTAGGCACCAAAGGAAAACTTCCTCTGTACCTCTGAAGTTTCATTAACAAGGATCACTGAAAAATTTAGATCAATATGAAGAAAAAGCATCACAAATTTTATTATTTAACATGCTCAGAGAGAGCAAAGCATGGGGGAATCCTAAGAGAGTGATATCCCAATTTTCCACTGGGGTACAGAGCTTATATACCCATCTCCACAGGGAAAGGGGATATAGGAGTAAATGATTCTTCAGGGGACACAGTGGGCCTGGAGAACATGCAATGGCCTGGGACAGTCTATTTGGCCTGCAGAGCAGACAATGACTGGTAAATGATTCTCTTTAAAATACTGAATGGGACTGAAATAGAAGACAATGAATGGTCTGTGACAAAAGTCAGTTCGAATGTGTTGACAGATTTGTCTTCCTTCCTGGGATATGAGTTAAGTTAACGAAAACCCAGGGAAAGCACCAGAGGTAATTGTCTTCTTTGGCTGGTCTGGACTTGAGGCAGATAAAGGAACAGCTTTATCCTGTGCTTTGGACAGTGACAGAGGATTGAGGGATGGGGGGGGGGGGGGGGGGGGGG
>NW_007726649.1:81489-96412 GCF_000696425.1 Galeopterus variegatus | reverse complement strand
GGGGGGGGGGGGGGGGGGGGGGGGGGAAGGTCAGAGAGACTTTGAGGCTACTTCTTTATTCTATCGTGTCAAAGCACCATATTTTGGGGTAACAGCTTTCTGCACCCCAATAAAGGTAACACTGGGATTTAAAGCCAGCTTAATCTAACTACAAAACTTTTCTTAATCTGCACCCTATACAGCCAAGTATATATGTTAGTAATTGCACATGAGAACCATCCGTGGATATTAAACAACAAAAAAAGTACAAGGTATCTGTGGCCTAAACCAGTACTACATTTCAGTAAACATGTCAGTGGGTGGAATTGGACATATCTATTTTGGAAAAGTGCCCAATAATATGAAATCCTATTTTTGACCCTTATATCCAGCTGTTGAATGTCTAAGAACCTTAGTTAAATATGCACAAAGCAGAACAAATTATTTTCCTTCTGGACCTCCTCCTTCTGTTTTTCATGTTTATTTATAATATCACCATCTTTAGGAAATTAGGGACTGTGTGTATTAGCCTGGACCCAATCAGGAGAGAGAAGCCACAGTAATGGGAAAGTTCAATATAAAAAAAAACTACTAGCTATAAAAGAGGATAGAAGTAACGAGATTGTTTAAGAAGTGAAGTCTAAAGAATCTAGAGATAGCAGATGGAAGAAGCAGCCACTGCCCCCAGGGCTGAGATAGAAGCACAAAGAAGGACCCCACCCCTGCACGGCTGAGATCCAGACCTTGTTGGAAAGAATAGCAGAGAAGTCGCAGTGGTGCCCTGCTGGTGGAACTTGCCAGAAATCAGCCCTCTAGAGTGCCAAGAAAAGCTGTTCACAGGCTCGTATCTCACTGGAGGAGGCATTCTGCTACAAAACCATCTGAAGGGGTGGTTGAGTGGTGACTGCTGGCCACCAGGAACTAACTGGGAGAGCTATAGGAGCAGGTGCTGGAGAAAGCTATGCACACTCAACATGCCAGAACCAGGAAGCAAAACCCTTTCCTCTTGTGCCCTCTACTGACAGAGCTCAACCTTGTGCCAGCTGGCAAAAGGAAAATATTTAAAGGGCCCAGGTCCAACTTCACAGAGCAGGCTTCAGTGAATTTGGAGCTGAGAGGCTATAAATTGCTAATGGGCACAGGGGGAATCAGCCCCGCTTGCCTCCCTCCCTCACCCTCTGATCCTCTTGGTACCACATCCTGCAAAGCTTGCCCTGGAAATGTCTGGGCATCACCACTGCTGCATCATCATCTCCTGCCTCTTGACCCTCCACACTTCCAGCTCTTCTTCATGCTGCTTCCAGAGACATTTTTCTCAAAGTCATATGCATCTAGGGATGAAGGTGTTAATAATTCCTCTATGAATTTATACAGGATGCAAATAAAACCAGGAGATATAGTAGTACTGTCTAAAATGACACAGCAAACGAGCGTGGCAGTATACTACCATATGTGGAAGTTAGAAATTCTCTTCTTGAACTTCCCATTCTATTTTTTAATCTGTTGAATTATGGTTTGGAAGCAGTCAGTACACTTAAGGAATTGTGAGAGACAACCAGTGAGGTGAAGAATTAAAGATCAGAAGTTCTGCTCTATTAAAACTGCATTTCAAATACTGAAAAAGCAGTTCTTTTAAACCCTGGATTGAAGAGATAAGAAAAGAGATGACCATCATTGAGGTTATTGAGTAATAAGCAATTTACTAGTGAGTGCTATAGTGAGTGCTATATACACTGCCCTGAGAGGTCTTTATATTTGGGCAGAGTTGACTTCTTTAGGCACAGTGATGAAGATGCACAATGAGAATGTTTTCATTTCTTCTAAAATCAGAAGAAAAAGATGTGCTTTCAGGTAAAAGAACATATTTTAATAAGTAACATTAATATATTCATTTGAATATAAGCACAGTTTTAAAATGTATTTATTTTTAAAATTTTTTTGTAGATGAAGGGACCCATGAAGGCAAAAGTGCTAGGGCCTATGAAAGTCATAATGTGGCCCTGTTTCTGGAGGGCTCATACTAAAGTTGGGACTCTAGTTCTGTTTTCTAACCTGTGAATCACAGACTCACAAAGTTAGTGTAAAGCTTGGCAAGTCTAAATGCTCTAGTAGTGTTCATAGACTGAATAATAATCTCTGAAAAACAATTAAGTATATATTTATGATGAATAAGATAGGAATTTATTTTAAAGTGTTTCTAAAGTCATTCTTTCATATGCTACTATGCTATATATTTGGAAGGGGTCCATGTAATTTTATGATGTTAGAAAAATGATCTATAAACTGGAATGTCTGAGAAGCATTGATTAGTAGATATCTATACAGCAACTATGTCAACATTTTAAAGATCTTTATTATAACTAATACTCTCTGGATTGAGCCGGGAGGTGTTCATTTAGGCCAAGGGTATACATGTATCATACAGTAAATCTGAGAGATGACTGTTAACCTGTTGCTTCTAATAGATGGTGACCAGAACCTAGTGCTTTTACTGGAAAGGGGAAGATTTTATTCTGAATCCTCTATGGCTCAGTTGAAAAAGTTGATAAACTTTTCCAGCCTTTACAGTGAGTCTCTAAATTGTGAATGGGGTTGGGTTTGGAATAGATAGACATATAACTTACTTTAGTTTTGTGTTTAATTTTTAAAAGACAGAATATTTATTGTTTTTTTTCTTAATCCTAGTTAAAGCCATTTTGTCTTTAATTAGTATCTCTAGGTTAGCAGTCCTGTAGGTAAATCCTGTCTTCCACCATTCTAGAAGGTTCTTGTGGTAGAAAAGAAATGGGCTCCAGATTTGGATAAATCTAAATTAAATCTTTTTTTTTTTTCCTTTTTGTCTTTTTTCGTGACCGGCAATGGATCGCAACCCTCAGTGTCGCGCCCGTACCGGACCGGGACTGGCAACGGAATCACAACCTTCGGTGTTGCATCCGCACCTTGCTCAGCCAGTGAGCCGCTGGTCTGTATGTGGGATCTGAACCCTCGGCGGGAGCGCCACCGCGCTCCCAAGCGGCGCACTGTAGCGGTGCGCCACTGGGCCGGCCCTAAATTAAATCTTTAATGAACTTTCTCTAGATATGTGTCCTTGGAAAATCACTTAATTTCTTTTGAGCCTCTGTTTTGTTTTGTTTTTTGTCTGTAATATGGGGATAAAATTCTTTCTTCTCAGGTGGTTTCATTCTTAATGTGTTTCTATTCTTCTGGGTTCAATATTCTCTGGTTTGTCAAACACAGGATTCAGAGAGATGAGAGAAAGCTTGCAATTTTATCCATATCTTAATATAGTCATAGAATTGTACAACAATCATCACAGTCAATTTTAGAATATTTTCATTACCTCAGAAAGAAATCCCATACCCTTTTAGGTACTACCTTCTAACTGCACCCCACCTCACCCCACCATCACCACCAGCCCGAGGCAACCACAAATCTTCTTTCTATTTCTTTAGAATTTGCCTATTCTGAACATTATAGTTCCGTTTTTAAAAATGAATTCTATAAACCAATGATTTTTAAACATTTGTATCCTTTTTTTTTTTTAATCTTAGGACTGACTCCTTTATATCTGAGGAAATTATTGAGGACATCAGAGAGCTTTTGTTTATATAGTTTATAATATCAATATTTACAGTGTAAGAAATTTGAACTAAAAAAATTAAAAATGTTTATTTAGCAATTAATATTAAATTAACAATAAATCACTCCAGTGGACCCAGGCTCCAGAACTGACCTCTGGATGCAGGTTCCAAGTCTGCCCCTGCAGATATAGCTGCCATGCCTGCCTCAGTAGACACCAGTGCCAGGCTGGCCCCCATGGACACAGAATCCAGGCCCACACTTGACCAGGTTCCAGGAACTCTTCTGCCACCCACTGCAGACCTAGGCTTCAAGTTTGCCCCAGAGCCAGGCTAGTCCCCATGAATTTATGCCCAAGACTCTCCTAGTAGCAGATTGGCTCTATGCACCTAGGCTTTAGAAATATTCCTGTGGACCCAGTTGTCAGTCTTGCATAAGAGGACCCTAGTGCCAGGAAAGCCCCGGGAGATTCAAAATACAGCCCCACAACTGCAGACCCAAATTTTAAGCCCAATCCTGTGGATCCAGGCACCAGGCCCATTCACCTGCTGACCCAGGCACCAAGCCTGCCTACCTAAGAACCGTAGCAGCAAGCCTGCCTGTGGAAGTCACCAGATGACCTGCCAAGAATCTCTGAAAAGAATGACTGGTGAAGGGTTTTCCCTGCCAAAGCCAGTCTGTAAAGACTGGAAGAGATGCCTACTTCTTCAAATGTGCCGAAACCAATGCAAGGCCACAGAATCATAAATAATCAGGGAAACATGACACAACCAAAAGAACAAAATAATGCACCAGTAACTGACTCTAAAGAAATGGAAATCTACAAACTGCCTAACAAAAAATTCAAAATTATCCTTTTAAAGAAACTCAGTTAGCTACAAGAAAATACAGATAGACAAATGAATTCAGGAAAATAATACATGAACAAAATAAGAAGTTCACAAAAGAGATAGAAACCATAAAAAATAACTAAACAAAAATTCTCAGACAAAGAAAAGCTGAGGGAGTTCATTAACATTAGATCTGCCTTATCTAAAGATAATTCTTCGAGCTGAAAGAAAAGAACATTAGTACCATGAAAACATATGAAAGTAAAAAACTCACTGGTAAAAGTAAGTACATAGTCAAACTGAGAATACTCTAATACTGTAATGGTACTATGTAAATAACATATCTTTATTACAGAGGTTAAAAGACAATACTAGTAAAAATGTACTACAATAATTTGTTAAGGGATACACAACATAATGTAAATTCTGGCATCAAAAGCATAAAATGCAGGGGGCAGAGTGAAAGTGCAGAGTCTTTTTTTTTTTTTTTTGTGGTCAAAGTTAACTTGTTATCAGCCTAAAATAGCCTATTGTTGTAATGTGTTTTATGTAAACTTTATGGTAACCATAAATGAAAAAACCTATAGTAGATACACAAAAGATAAAAAGTAAGAAATCAAAGAATACCACTACAGAAACCATCTAATCACAAGGGAAGACAGCAAGAGATGAAGAAAGAAACAAAGGATCTACAAAACAACCTGAAAACAATTTAAAAATGGCATTAGTAAGTCTTTACCTGTCAAAAAGTACCTTGAATGTAAATGGATTAAATTCTCCAATCAAAAGACATCGAGTGGCTGATAGATGAAACAACAACAACAAGAACAACAAAATAAAACCAAGGCCTAACTATATGCTGCCTACAAGAAATTCACTTCACTTTTAAGTACACATATAGATCAAAAATGAAGGGACAGAAAAAGATATTCCATGCAAATGGAAATCAAAAGAGAACAGCAGTAGCTATACTTATATCAGATGAAATAAACTTTAAGTCAAAAATTTTAACAAGAAACAAAGAAAGTCATTATATAAGAAAAAGGGGGTCAATTCATCAAGAGGATAGAATAATTGTAAATATATATGCACCCAACATCAGAGCACCTAAATATATAAAGCAGATATGAATAGATATGAAGGGAGAGATGGACTGCAATACAATAATAGCAGTAGACTTCAGTACCCTACTTTCAGTAATGAACAGATTATCCAGACAGAAAACCAATAAGGGAATATTAGACTTGAACTATACTTTAGACCGAATAGACTTAACAGACATACACAGAATACTCCATCAAATAGCAGCAGAATACACATTTTTCTCAAGTGCACATGGACCATTTTGCAGGATAGATCATATGTTAGGCCAGGAAACAAGTCTTAAAGTTAAGAAGATTGAAATCATATCAAGTATCACAAATATGTGGAAATTAAACATCATGCTCTTGAACAACCAATGGGTCAAAGAAATAATTAAAAGGGAAATTAAAATAATATCTTGAGACAAACAAAAATGAATGCACAACAAACCAAAACTTATGGGATGAAGAAAACTCAAGTTCTAAGAGGGAAGTTTATAGCAATAAAAATCTCTCTCAAAAAGGAAGAAAGATTTCAAATAAACAACCTAATGTTACACCCTAAGGAACTAGAAATAGGGTCTAGGAAAATAAGAGAAAACATCAATAAAACTAAGAATTGGTTTTTTTGAAAAGATAAGCAAAATTATCAAACCTTAAGCTGGAGTAAGGAAAAAGAGAGAAGACTCAAATAAATAAAATCAGAAATGAAAGAGGAAAAATTACATAGTTACCACAGAAATTCAAAGGATCATAAGAGATTACTATGAACAATTATACACCAACAAATTGGATAACCTACAAACATACAACCTACCAAGACTGAGTCATGAAGAAATAGAAAATAGGAACAGATCAATAACGAGTAAGGAGATTGAATCAGTTATAAAAAATATCCCATCAACGAAAAGTTCAAGGGATAGCCAGTTAGCTCAGTTGGTTAGAGCATGGGGTTATAACACCAAGGTCAAAGATTCAAATTCCTGGACCAGCCAGCTGCCAAAAAAAAAAAAAAAAGTTCAGGAACTGATGGCTTCACTGGTGAATTCTACTAAACATTTAAAGAATTAATGCCAATACTACTCAAATTCTTCCAAAAACGGAATAGGAGAGAACTCTCCCAAACTCATTTCACAAAGCCAGTATTACCCTGATAATAAAGCCAGACCAGACCACTACAAGAAAAGAAAATACAGGCCAATATTTTTGATGAACATAGATAACGAACTCCTCAACAAAACACAAGCAAACTGAATTCAACAGCACATTAAAAGGAACATTTAGGGCCGGCCTGGTGGCGCACTGGAGAGTGAGCCGCCTGGGCGGCAGCGCTCCCACCGAGGGTTTGGATCCCATGTGGAGACTGGTTCCCGCTCACTGGTTGAGCACGGTGCGGATGCAACACCGAGGGTTGCGATCCTGTTGCCGGTCCCCGGTGCGAGCGCGACACCGAGGGTTGCGATCCCGTTACCAGTCAGTAAAAAAGACAAAAAGGAAAAAAAATTAAATTAAAAAATAAATAAATAAATAAAAGGAACATTTACCATGATCAAATGGAACTTTTCCCTGGATGGTTCAACATGTGCAAATCAATAAACGTGATATACCACATTAGCAGAATGAAGGATAAGAGTCACAGGATCATTCCAATAGATGCAGAAAAATATTTTGACAAAATTAAACACTTTTTCATGATAAAAGCACTCAAAAAACTAGGAATTGAGGGAAACTACCTCAACATAATAAAGGCATATACGACAAGCTCACACCTAACATCCCACTCATTGGTGAAAAGTTGAAAGCTTTTCCTGTAAGATCAGAAACAAGATGATGCCCACACTCACCACTTCCATTCGTGGTATCTTCAGGGGGTATATAAAAAGGGCAACTGATAATTGCATGAACAGTTTTGAAAGGTGTATTTCAAAGTGGGGCCATCCATTGGAATAGAATGTTGTAGGCTAATTGGCTGAACAGTCCATGAAGATGGAGAATCTCTTTAGTGACCAGATACATTCCTCCAGTTTGGGTGACTGTGGAGTGGATAGAGGTGCAAGAGACACCTTAGTTTGAACATGCCAGGGAGCACATCTGAAACTGAGGCCATGATAATTGCAGAAGCATTTAGGACTGACAGGGCTGCTGCTGCCTGGGCTTCCTTCCCCTTGTCTTGGTGGTAGGCATCAAGGGTAGGGTCAAGCAAGAGAGTCATTAACTGTATTAGTTTCCTAGGACTACTGTAATAAATTACCACAAACTGGCTGGATTAAAACAACAGAAATTTATTCTGTCACAGTTCTGGAAACCAGATGTCTGACATCATGATGTTGGCAGTACTACACTCCCTTTGACGGCTCTAGGGAGGATTCTTTCCTTACCTCTTCCATCTTCCGGTGGCTCTAATTGTTCCTTGGCTCGTGGCTGCATAACTTCAATCTCTTCCTCCACTTCACATGGCCTTCTGCTATGTTTCTCTGTCTCTCCTCTGTGTGTCTCTTATAAGGACACTTGTCATTGGATTCATGGCCCACCTGGATAATTTGGGATGATCTCATCCTGAGATTCTTAAGTTAATTACATCTACAAAAACCCTTTTTAAAAAATAAGGTCATATTCACAGGTTATGGGACTTGGGCATATGATATTTGGGGCAACCATTTAACCCACTACTGGATGACTCTCTTCTGAGGACCTTTCACTACAGTAATGGAGACTCCGGTTTAGTTTTATGCTGTAGAGATGTTCATAATATTTTACTAAATGTGAAAATCAAGTAGCGAACTAATGTTATCAGGTGATATTATGTAATGCAATAGCAGGGCTGTGTTATGATGTTTTCCCCTCTGCTCTACTTTTCTCCATAGTGCTTATTTATCCGTATTTATACATGTAACTTACAAATCTTATTTCCCATTCCTCTGCTCCATGTCCTAGGACACAAGTAGATGCACAAAATATGTTGTTAGTTTAAAGAAAAATTAAACCCTAATTTTCTACCCTGACAACCTTAATCACAACCTCCACGAGAAGGAAAAGGGGTTAGTCTGATTTCTAGCCACAAGAGCAACTTTCACCAGCTAAAACTCTATTCAGACTGTGCCTGCTATGTTTGAGAACTGTCTGGCGTGCAATGAACTAGGTAGAGAGCAGTAAGAGAGGTGGTTGTAAGAGAGGTGGTTGGAAAGGAATGAGGGTGGACATTTGTCAAGCTTCAGGACTTACTATGTGATGATTTTCTGGGCACCTTGTACTACAGGGCTGCTGAGATATAAACATCTTGACTGGATGTGGCGTAGCCTGGAAATGCTTAGGGTAATTCTGTTCGGGGAGGACCTTTGTTTACCTAATGCCCATGGTGTTCAGGGAGCTGGGCTAGATAACCTTACATTCACTGTTTTATTTAATTCTTTGAAATTATACATTCCTCTCCCATGAAAACATCCTATTCATCTATTTCTTCCACTCTCATACTTCATTAGCTTAAAACCAAGCCTCTAATTGTTCACTCAGGCTACGTGTTGATCACTGGTGGGCTGCGGCCCCTCTCCACGTAATGTTCGTTCTAGGCCTGGAGGAGGTAGTGACCACAAGATGGCTCTTAAAGTTTCTGCTCACAAGTGATACGGTCACTTCACATTTCATTGGCAATAGCAAGTCACATGGCTAAGCTGATGTCAAGGGGCTAGAAATAGTATAAGCCTCCCCCCTGATTGCCCCAGTCCACATTCACGCTTATGTTTTCCTCCTTGCTAGACCACCGTGTTGATCAACCTCTTTTCTTTTTTCCCTCATTAACCCTCTTTGACATTTGTCTGTTCTTTCAAATTTCACCCTATAGAGCTAAGGCTAGGGTCTGGAGCTCACAGCCCCCTTAAGCCTGTTCACAAACCCTTCACACGCAAGTCTATGAGCTAGGTAACCGGAAAAAAGAGTCCTTGGAGCCTTGGTTGAAGAAGGAATAGTCTTTATTCAGCACACACACATCTAATACCTAAAGTATAAGCCTCCCCCCTGATTGCCCCAGTCCACATTCACGCTTATGTTTTCCTCCTTGCTAGACCACCGTGTTGATCAACCTCTTTTCTTTTTTCCCTCATTAACCCTCTTTGACATTTGTCTGTTCTTTCAAATTTCACCCTATAGAGCTAAGGCTAGGGTCTGGAGCTCACAGCCCCCTTAAGCCTGTTCACAAACCCTTCACACGCAAGTCTATGAGCTAGGTAACCGGAAAAAAGAGTCCTTGGAGCCTTGGTTGAAGAAGGAATAGTCTTTATTCAGCACACACACATCTAATACCTAAGCAGTCCAAAGAGAAACTCAGAAACTCAACTGCTACCGGCAAAGTCCAAAGAAAAACTGAGCAGCTGCCAGCAGAGAAAACATGCTCTATTTTTAGATGTGAGCTCTGCCAGCCAGCCTGCTTCACAAACTGAAGAACAGACAAAAGCCATTAACTAAAAAGATATGTAGGTGCACATGTGCACTAACTCTACCCACACACAACTTGTTTACAAAGGAATGTGCTGCATAACCCCCAACCAGACCTGAGCCGAGGGAGCCTGACTAAATTATCCTATTTTCCCCACACACCCTCACAACATGCCGAACCCTTCAGTACCTGCAGATGAGGTGCTTACTATTTCTTATGGAAAACAGAGGCCTATAACTATAAATTCTTCTAAAAGTTGTAACCCCCCTCCCGTTTGTTTTCTCCTCTCTCTGCTGTTTTTCTCCATAGCACTTATTTATTGTCATTAATAGACTTCTGTATTTTATTTTCTCTCTGCTTCCCTTTCCTCTTCCTCTAGGCTTACCTACAGCACCACCATTCCTCACCTCCTCTCCTGTCCTAAAGTATAATAGTGTTTTCTCTCCAAATGCATTGCATTCTTGCCATTTCCTATAGTTTCCCTCTCAACCCTCCCTCATGCTCTCCTAAGAGGCAATCTCTTCCTCTTCATTGGCTTTTTCCACTCGGTCTTGGTCCTGGCTCCAGCTATCTTCAGGGACACACTGGGACCTTTTACGTCTCACTACCATTTCTTGGAAGGGCTCTAATCTACCTGGTCTGTCTGCTTAGCAACTTCCTGGGGAGATACTGATTCTCTTGAGTTACCACATTGGGTTTGAAGCCCTTGGCTCAGCCACTTAGTAGCTGCTTGGTCTTGGCATGTTCATTTATCTTTTGAACCATTTACCACTTCTTTAATTGTCAAAAGTGAAGAATAATTATTGTTTTCCATAGTTGATATGAAGAGTAGAAATAATTCATACAAAACACATTTACTCAATAAATGGCAGCTAATGTTATTATCCTAAATACCAGTCTCTGCTCAGATATCATCTGCTCTGTGAGGTCTACTCAGAATCATCTTAGTTGTTTTTTATAAGCAGTAATTATTCTGATTCTAATTAGTGATTCTTCCCAATAAGTTTTTAATCATTTACATCAGAGGATCAGAGATTTTCTTTCTCCTTTTTTTTTTTCCAGCTTTATCCGTGTTTTCTTATTCCTTCTTTAACCACAGTCTAAATCACTGGTCTTCTTTCATTTGTGGCAAAACAAATGTTTTGTTGGAAGAGTAGTAGTTCCAAGTTCTATGAAACATGTAGTTTTACAAAATGAAGAGGTACACAATCCATGTTAATATTTCACATTTTGTTTTACCAAGGCTAAGTGACAAAGCACATAGCTTCATGATAATCTTCCTGGAATTTGGAATTTCCTGAATTTTCTATATTGTTTAACCTGCTGATTTAAATGTGGGCATCAGGGAGAATTTCTATGAAATTGGAAGAGAAGTAGGGGGTATAGATGTAAAGATAAGAGGTCCTATTTCAAAATGCATTTCAAAGACTGATGAAAGAGTTATAAATATAAAATTGAACAGCAGAGAAATAGAACCAAAGGCTGCTAAGGCCAGCACCTAACATTTGCAGGCTGGGGTAAGAATTCAAATGGAAGCTCCAGCTCGGTTTTTGTCCCACTCCAGCTCCATCCTGTACCTGGAGAGCTCACCTGTGCAGGCAGCATCTGAATTCCTCTCTGACTGAGCAAATTCTAAGGTCAGAGGAAAGCTCGAGCGTAGGGCTCAAGGCAAGGGCTCTGGTTACTGGGACTGCTGACTGATAATCTACCTAGTGTTTAGGAAAGTGCTAACCATGTGCCCTGCTCTGAAAGCATTTTCTATTTTGGGCGGTGGGGTAAGGTACGTGGGCTTGCAAACTGGTTGGAATTCTGATTCAGTGTTATCTAACATGAGCCATAGGGGGTGGCAAATCTGAATGCTTTTATAGCATTTTCTATATACTTACTAAATATGTCCTGCTCATCAACAAATACCAATTTTACAAAGGTAGATTGCATTGAATAAAATGCAACTTTAAGGTGTTATTAACCTCAATGAACCTTTTTATTATTATGCACATTTTTAAAGTCAGTGAATACCAAAGGATAGCTACCATTATGTGGTTGTCTGTTTAATTACTATATATATTTTTAATTTTAGAAAATGGATCCACCTCCAGAAAAACTATTGAGAAGAACCAACCTAGTTGATATTTAAAAGAACTTTAAAGAGCACATCTTAATTAATTATTTCAGGGCTGAACAACTATAATCTTGTGTTATTGATTTAGTTTTGGGGATGGGGAACTAGCCTAAAAGTTTTACTTGACAGAGAGGATTTTATTCTGATTCCTCAGTGACTCAGGTCAAAGGATTTTAAATGCTCTGAGAGTGCTTTTGTGGTGAGGGTTCAATGTGGAGATGGGGTGAAATGTGGGAAAATAGGCCAACATAATTCAGTTTTCATTTGTGCCTACTAAATGAGAGAGGATGTGAATCTTTTCCCACTCTAGTTAAACCCATCACATCCTCAGTTATTATATGTTAGACTAATGTATGGTGTAGGGTTCTGATAGGAAGTAGATGGCACGCTCTAGTTGGGACTAATTACAGAAGTGTGGTTAGGGTTCAGGAAAAGCAAGATGGCTCAATAACCTAGGGCTAGATCTGGAAGGAAAGAGAAGGGAGCAGTTCCTAGAGTCTGAAGAGAAGGGGGTACAGACAGGACCAGCTGACAGGAGCTGTGGCCTTCAGGAGCTGAGAGGTGAGAGAGCCACAAAACCAATACCCTGAGAACACTTCAAACCACCTTCTGCATCTCCTTGGAGTGTCTCCCCTTTGGACACTCACTGGAAGAGAAGGGCAAGGGCACAGAGTGAGGTAGAGAAGGGTAGAAAGTGGCTCTGGAGAGAAAAGTGTTAGATATTCAGCCCAACCAACCATGACGGATGATGAATCAAATACCTGTCTCCCACGGCATAGGCAGAATGGTACGGAAAATGGGCTCTGGATTTTTACAGATTAAAACTCATTTCTTTACTGTTGTAGAGATGAGTGTGTTTGGATAAATCCCTCAACTTCTCTGAGTCTTATTTTTTTATTTGTAAAATGTAGCTAGAAGAACTACCTTCCTGTGTTGCTGTCAGGTTTGAAAGATATTATGTTCATTAGGATATAGCAGGTCTGTTAGATGCTGGAAACTGTTGGGCAAGAAGGGACCTTGGAACTTAGTCATCTGTCGTTTTGCTCTTGTCAGTTAATTACTATGTGTCTACTACATGCTCTGTGCTTAGGGATTTTATATTCTTGGCAATTTTTGAACTAGTTGAGAATGTATTGTATGGGGATGTCAAACCTGTATGCTATTTAAGCATTGACTGTAGTCTGGTCCTAATAGGTTTTTCATGTATAATTTTACCATTCCTCAATTTATTTTGGTGTTAATGTGACTGGTAAAACACAAATTTACTTAAGAGTGTTATGAAGTCACAGTACTATTTTTTAAAAATCATGGTGTGTTTTCTCTATCGAAGGAATACTAGAAGCACACTATCATCTTGTGGGGGCAGGTTGAGAAAATCTTTTTCTGAGATTCTAAAAGTAATATTTGTGCTTAAAATTTTTAAGGACCACTGATCTATTTTGGCTTTATGTATAAACTTAATTTAGATTTTATAAAGAAATTTTAGGCCTTAAACATCTGTTCCTTAGGACAAGCTTTTCCCTGTACTGCCTAATAAGTGAGGGCAGTGCTGGTACCAGTTCAACAGTGCTTTAAAATGGAGAGTCCCCCCTCTAAAATTCTCTGTGCAGATAATAAAGAAGAAAAAAAATCAAATTTTAGGATAATGTTCCAATATAAGAATAGGAATGAAATCTGGAAAAGAAAAATATAATTAATCCTAAATGAAAATTATTCATGTTTAGCAAAAACAAGCGAGGTTAGGCCAGCCTCTTGCTCTTTCATCAGTGCCTCCAGGACACTCAGCTATTCTGGTCATTTACACACAGGCACAATGTGATGAAAAGAGAATGGCCTTTGAATCCAGACAAACCTGGTTTCAGATCCTAGATCACCAAGTACCAGGTGTGTGAATTTGGATAATTTACTTCTAACTAGGCCTAACACAAACGTACTCATACTGCAAGGTTATTTTGACTTTCAGCGATATAGACTTATATTGTAGAGATAAAAAAGGGAATTTCCCTCCCTGAGTGCCATGCCTCTAAAGAACTCTCATCACTTTAGGACTTAGAATTTGAGTGCTGGAGGGATCCCCTTTAGTCTCTAATTTTCTTATTTTAATGATTGAAATCTAAAGAGGTTATAGGACATACCTGTGGTCACAAAAATAGTGGTAAAATTCAGACTGGAACTCAATCCTTTCCTTAAAGTGAAATATGTCAACAACAACAGGAATCAAATTGAATTGAATACATGTCTGGTTGGAGTGGGACAACCACATGGCAAGTTTGTTGGTGATACTTCACAAAATGAAAATACACTAAGCTGTGTGTGAACAGAGGAAGGAGATATTTAACTCTGCCTGGAGGTACAGAGAAGAGCATAATGAAATCTATCTTGTAGTTAGTAAAAGGCCACCCTTCCAGCTACTCCCACCTGCCTCACCATTTATTATTTTAGCAAATATTTGTGTATCCACATCAACGTATCAGATGCTCTCTTACTAAGCGGGAAATAAGACTTTAAGGGTATGGGGGAGATCTCCTGCGGAGGGGATACTGCAACCAAAACTGGTGATGTCTCTCGGTACAAACCAAGAGCACAAGACCCTATTCTAACAATTAGGGGGTAACCGTAGGTACCAATGGGGCACCTGGCCAGACCTCGGAGGCGATCTTTAAACAGGTACCCTCCCACGTCGAGGAGTCGGAAAGGTAATCGCTGCTGCCGGCTCTCTGTCCCTCCGCCCCCGGCCCCCGCCCGGCTCCGCCCCGCGCGCGGGTTGGCCCGCGCGGACATGATGAAACTTCCCGCAAGCGTTACAGAAGCCAGGCTGACATTCGGTGGGAGGAGGCGCCGCCCGCCCGCCGCCGCGCTGGCCTCCGCTTCCCCGCCAGCCGGACCCGCTCGCGCCCAGGTA